>NC_054541.1:30903267-31203267 GCF_017654505.1 Polyodon spathula | reverse complement strand
ATGTTACCCCTGGTGAACCCCAGGTGATTCTGGGAAAGGATAAGGCGTTTACGTTTGATTACGTGTTCGACATCGATTCACAGCAGGATGCCATCTATTCAGCCTGCACAGAAAAACTTATTGAAGGCTGCTTTGATGGCTACAATGCGACAATATTTGCATATGGCCAGGTAAGCTGGGCATGGCTTTTATTTATACACAATCCGTTCTTGAAAATGCATTTAGGTAACACCCGTATCATAGATGTATCTCATTAACAGGTCCTGAAGGTAAGGTACTGCAAGGTCATCTCTACATTACTGTACTGGAATCCAATATGAAAATCACATGATGCACCTTAAAGGAAGGTCTCATTTCCTTAACAAATTCTTCCTGCTAAAAGTGATTTATATAATTTTATGGATTAGGAATCCAGCATACAAAATATAACAGTGTGTTTGCACGCTGCATTTCAGAGCTGTCAAAAGTGTGTCAGGGTTTTTTTTATATTGCCTTTTATGGAAATATTTATTTTACAAATACATTTATTTGAACTATGCTACATAAACCACTGATCAATTAGACTATTTTCTGTCCCCTTCAATATGGAGTCTTAGTCTTTCTTCCTTCTGCTTTCTGTGTTTGCAAGTGTTGAAAACAGTAATTGGATGAGAAGTCTGAAAAAGATTTCTCTATTTTTCTTTGCTGCTGGTTTTATATTTATTTTGACATGTATGCCCTATGGATATTTCCCTACTTTTTCATGATTTTGCTACATATCTTTCTCTTTTTGCACTGAGCTGATTATAAATTGATTAGACAGTGTTTTGTTTTGTGTTGTTTTTAATCAATCCTGTACATATTTTCTTTGTTTCACCAGAAATGACAATTTTTTTATACATAGGTTAATATTGATTAACAGTTTTAAAGACCTGGGAAAGTGCTTGAACTGTTTTAGGAAAAATCAACTAATATTAACAGCTGAACTCTGAGAAGTTCCAGAGATGAAGCTCTGCATTTGCTTAGTAATGCAGCGTCATTTGGAACAGTGTGATTTGGCCAATCATTTTTCACTGGATGTGAATAAATAGAAAGTAGAGGAATATCTCTGTGTAAAAGATAAAAAGCAGTGTACCGAGCATAAAAAAAAAGTATCACTATTATAATGCATTTATTTTCGAAAAAAAAAAAAAAGGTATATAAATGATGGACATTGACAACATGTTTTTGGTTTCTTTTTAATCACTCGATCATTCATTCTTGTTGAATTGCAAGCTTGAATAAAAGCAATAAAGAAAATTACCAAAAAAAACAATATGCTACGTCTGTCAAGAGAGCAACGCCTTTGTGCAATCAGCATGTTGGAGGCTGGACTAGGGCAGCGTACTGTGGCTTGCCGTCTTGGGTGCTCACAGCCAGCAATTTCAAACCTGGTAAGACGGTATAACCAGACACACTCTCTCAATGACAGGGTTAGGGTTAGGGTTAGGGTTAGGGTTAGGCTACCAACTGGGAGACCAAGAGTCACTTGCCCAAGATCAACAGATCATTTTGCAGCATCTCCGTGATGCCAATTGTTAATTGGCACAATAAAAAGTCACTGCACCTGCTCTAAAACAGAGTTTGTCTTTTTTCGATCACATCTAGTGAATTTTATTTTAACAATAATGTAAATGCCCTTGGTGTTTTAGACTGGTGCAGGGAAGACCTACACCATGGGGACAGGATTTGATGTCAGCATTGAACAGCATGAGCTTGGGATTATCCCCCGGGCTGTGAAGCACCTCTATAAAGGAATAGATGAGCGGAAGCAGGCGGCCATAGAGCAAGGACTGCCACCCCCGGAATTCAAAGTCAACGCGCAGTTCCTTGAGGTAAGGAAAGCTATTTGCAAACACTCAAAGTCTTATTTATAATTAGTACGATTTCATCGTGTGTGATGATTTATTATCCCCTCTCCTCATCCTTATTTAAATTTAACCTCTGACAAGTGCTTCTGGCAGCTGTTGGTTTTTACAGTACAACATTGCTGGGATGTTCTGTCTGAGACAGCTCTTGGGGGCCCTTGAAATAACCGATGATAGTAGGAGTCTGTGTTAAGAAAAATGAGCAGCAATAAAGCTTTAGAAAAAAAGTTTTGAATAAATAACATCGAATGCAAGTTTACTCATTTTCAGACAATCCAAAATTTAAAAATGTTAAACTGCTTTAAGTGGCTACCTTTTTCTCCCCCCCAAAAAGTATTGCAACTGCTTTTATTTGTAAGTTCATAGTGACAAACCTTTTAGTTTTGTATATCTCCTTAGCTTTATAATGAAGAAGTACTGGATCTTTTTGACACGACACGGGACATTGAGTTAAGGAAGCAAAAATCACACATCAAAATACATGAAGATGCTAATGGTGGAATTTATACAGTTGGTGTAACAACACGTCCTGTGAGTACAGAAGCAGAGGTAAGCACATTGTAATGCTGAACAGTTTGACTGTGACCTCGGACAGACACCCTGAACAAATATGAGCATGTTTGACCTTTTAATCCATATGGCTTCTCATGCTATTTGAGTAGAATTTTACTGAAATGTGTTTTCTTTTAGTATACTGTACTTTTCAGTGCCATGTAGTAAAATAGCTATTAATGATTTTAACAAAGTTAGAGAAGATGTGAATTAAAACAAAACAAACAAACAAACAAACAAAAAAAAGCTATTCAGAAAGCAACAGTATGGAACAGTTTCAAAATAAAACAGACTGAAAACAAATCTTTAAAAAAACGAATACATTAAAGTAAATAAGTCCCACTACGTGTTTGTATAGATCTAAAATGTAACGTGATTACTTACAGAATACAAGTTGTATAGTGGTCCAGGAAGAGGTAGAGTTTAAAATGAGGTAACAACATGTGCAATTATTATTTTAATATTGTCTTTTTCAGATGATTCAGTGCTTGAAGCTCGGTGCCCTATCTCGTTCCACAGCCAGCACTCAGATGAATGTCCAGAGCTCTCGTTCTCATGCCATCTTCACTATCCACGTGTGTCAAGTGCGGGTGTGCGCGAATGCAGAAAATGTACGTGTCCTGGTTTATTATTTGCAGTGTTCACTTGTAGTGAAGTCTTAGCGTTGCATCATCTCTAATTTACATTTAATTAACCCAGATTGTTATTTACATGAATCAAAAAAGGCTTGTAAAATGTAAAAATCCTGTTTGGGGTGGGGAATAATAATGGTCAAATACATAATGTACTCATGACTTGTGTCTTTCTCTTTTAAAGCAGGATAATGAGACAGATAACAGGATAATGGATGGATCTTCCCAGATGAATGAGTTTGAAACCCTCACTGCCAAATTCCATTTCGTTGACCTGGCGGGTTCGGAGAGATTAAAGAGAACAGGAGCGACAGGGGAAAGAGCCAAGGAAGGAATTTCAATCAATTGTGGACTGGTAAGATTAAAGTCAGGCCTAGCTCAGCTGCCAATAGCCTGTATTGGTTGGTGTTTTGGTTGACTATTGTTCAGAAATTCCTGAAGCGAAGTGCTTACTGAAGGGCTGAAATGCGACCTGTGAAAAGTGACTGTTCAGAACAGGAAGTGCCTGAGTGGAGAGTCGGATTTGCGACTGCATCTGCATCACGTGATTTGCAGCAAAGATGTACATTTTTTTTAAATATGGAAAGAGCACTATGTAGAAGCTGGTCTTAAACCACTTCTGTGAAATTGTGCACACTCAAAGATGTGACAGTGTAAGTATTGGTGCTGAATTAATAAAATGTTCTGTGTGTTTTGTTTAGGTATGCAATATACTGAATTTTTTATGATGCTCTTACCAACAAGATACTATAGAGTTATTATATAAAAAAATAAGCTACCGCAAAAATGCATTAATGTATGAAGAGGTGTGCCGCAGTAAATCACCAGAAAGTGGATGGTCAAATTGATAGCAAACTTGTAGCACCATCTAGTGGTAGTTTCACATATTCGTACTGTATATGTAGAATTCTTCAAAAGCTAGTGGTATTTAATTCTTAATAAATTTTACAATAGTGTCAATGTATTTGGGGGGATTGTATACAGATAGACAGGTATTCTGTTCATTTCTATGTCAGCCTTGTTAGGATGTGGTTGTCTTATATCACATTTGTCTCTGTGCCAAAAAACAAATGACTCTGCATATTATATCATCAGCTGCTAAAGGTGGTGAATTGCACATGAACAGGATGAACAGTGAACAGATCCACAAAACAAAAAAAGCTATATAAAGCAAACCTCAAAGAACTGGTTGAATTGGCAAACTAGTTTAGACTTGTTCAGAGAATTCCTAGCAGCATATAAAAACACATGTATGGTATTATTTAAAAGTGGTAGTAGCTTAAAAATGTTTTATCTTACCTTCAATTCAGTATGTACAGTAGGTATCAAAGGTGAAGTTTAAAAAAAAAAAAAAAAAAATATGTATTTACATTAAAAAAATAAAAAAATCTGGTAGTATACTAGGTTAAAGAAATCATGCTTTAAACACCCTTTCAGGTAGGTTATTGAAATATGTACATGCATTCCTGAAATAGTGCCACATCCTCCAGAGAGGTCACTTTTGTCAAAGTTGATGATATTTTACTTTTGGTTGAGATAAAGGGATCCTGTTAGCACACGTGTCACTTGCACAGGGGATTACATCATTTAAAAGGCAATAGAGAGGCAACAGGCTCTGGTTATTTTTCTCACTGTATGTGTTTTTAGTGTGAAATGTGTATCATTAAAACAGAAGTGTTCGTCATGGGTGATTCATTTGAATGACAAATTGTATACAGTGCCACTTACCATTACATGAAAATACGATACCCTGTCCATTATTGTGTTTTTATTTGATATGCTATATACACAATTTATTCAATTAAATACAATATTATGTCTACAAATCTGTTTGAGAACTCTCCAAAAAGCCAGTAGAACCTCATACAGCACCATACAAAAAAGCTTCTGTAAACATAAAAAATAAATATAGCTGGATTGGAAAATTCTGCCTGTCACACAATAATACTCCCTTCCATTGCGAATCTCGACTGCATTTTTTTTTTTTTTTAGTTGCCAAAATATAACCTCTTGTACTAAAAAGTAGGCCCTGCACCGGCCCACCAGACAATATAAGCCTTGACCCCTTGCATATATGGCTTACAGGTCAAGAGTTTTATGATGGAAAGATCTGGCTTCCTCTCATGCATGAGAAAAATGAGGTCAAAGGTAATCGCAGTAGCCATTTTCTCACACTGTGGGGTATGAGTTACACCACTTGTTTTGACACCTACCCATGAACCTGTTTCTCTATCACATATGGTTGATCTATCATCAACCACAAATGGAGGAAACGAGTCCTTGAGAATTGGTAAAGTTGGACTGGAATGATCCAGATGGTTTCAGAAACAATCCAAAGAAATTGTAAGCATTTTAACTAACCCTGTTTTCCTCTCCTTATTAAAGTTAGCACTTGGGAATGTTATCAGCGCACTTGGAGATAAAAGTAAGAAGTCATCTCACGTGCCTTACAGAGATTCCAAGCTTACCCGCTTACTGCAAGATTCACTCGGAGGAAATAGGTGTGTATATTTAGACAACAAACAGCAGAAGCAGTCACGAACTACGGTCCAAGAAACTGTTTCCCAAATGCAGTAAAAATTCAAACAACCAGGGGAATGTTTTCTGTTGTGTGAAGTAAAGCAAATATTGTTAATTTAACTTCCAGCCAAACTGTTATGATAGCGTGTATCAGCCCATCTGACAGAGATTTCATGGAAACCTTGAACGCACTGAAGTATGCAAATCGAGCCCGAAACATCAAGAACAGAGTGATGGTGAACCAGGACAAGGCCAGCCAGCAGATCAGTGCTCTCCGGACTGAGATTGCACGGCTTCAGATGGAGCTTATGGAGTACAAGACGGTAAGGGAATAGTAATTCACTGCTTCATTAGATGGAACACTAGTGTAAAAAATATTTATAGGGGCATTTCAGTAGTACCTTTTTGCCATTTTAAGGTTCACACTTGATTCCAGTTGATTCCTTTTTTTATTTTTTTAACCCATTAAGTACCAAATACATTTCTTAAAAAAAAAAAAAATCATAACACAAACTGTATTTATGTAATTTGATATATTACATTTAGACTTAACTTTTGCATTTAACAAAATTAGATTAAGTGATCATAACAATATAGTTATAGTTATTAAAATAACAAGTAGATTCCAGTTTAAAGTGCTCCACAAAAATTACAAAGCAGCCTGACCTCAAATGAGGACAGTGGCACTTAATGGGTTAAAGTTGAGAAACACCACTTACAAAACTAGAATTATACAACTTCGGGGCTTATTAGATCAATCTGTACCTGTTACACTTATAATAATAATAATAATAATAATAATAATAATAATAATAATAATAAAAACAAACAAAACAAACAGGCATGGTGGCCAAAACAAGCAGTTTCGATAAAACATTACAAACACTTTCAGTACGGTGGTTTAAGGCTGAGCCGCCTCTTTTCAGTGAAACACAGCACACACTGACCACCAACACCAGCCATCATCTTCTCTAGCACTAACTAACCAACATGAACTCTACCCAACACCGTTAACACCCTTTTTATAATCTGTTACTGGAGCCGAATTAATCATCACTTATTCAATGTACGGCTCCAGCCACATTCACATTCCCATGTGTATCTGCAGGGAGGAATTTAACCCCTTCCCTGCCAACCCAATATTCCACCCCCAACACACACCCACACTTACTTGTGCACTGGCAGGGCTTTCACTCTGCCACAATACACCATTGAAATAAATTGCAACTACATTTTTTTGAGGGCATTTTATAGCACTGGGGCATCGCCTTGGATTGCATTAACCACTTACCAGTGGTTATCACGGGATTACTCTTAAAAAGAGGTTGATGCAGTCCATGTAGATTTATGGTACTGTAGTGGTTGAAAGAAAAATCCAGCTGTGACTGTGTGGCGTGACGGTTGGTCACTTCAACCCCATAAACACTTTCTTCTTGTTTTGTAACATTCATTTAAAAATAGGGATTAGTTGAAGACCAGGCCACCCACATATTCAGCATTTAACAGCTGTGGTCCACTAATTTACTAGTTTTATTGTTATTGCTGAAGATTTGATGTATGTTGCTTCTTAATTGGGGTGCTACCCTGGGTATCCTCAGTAACTTGACATTCTTTTTCACAAACGATAGGGTAAAAGAATAATAGGAGAAGATGGAATGGACAGTGTTAATGACATGTTCCATGAGAACTCAATGCTCCAGACGGAGAACAACAACCTGCGAATCCGGATTAAAGCTATGCAAGAGACCATTGATGTACAGAGAGCTAGACTCACCCAGCTCTTGAGTGACCAGGCTAACCAGGTGCTAGCCAACGCAGGTAGGCTGGCTTTTTCTTCTGTAATTATGGATAATGAAAGTGGGACAGCAAGATGTCTCCAGTGGTCATTTGCAAAAATCTTTGTTTTTGCTGATGATAGCTTGATTTTTAATTTTTCAGGTGATGGAAATGAAGAAATAGGCAACATGATAAAAAATTACATCAAAGAAATAGAAGACCTCAGGTAAATCCACATGTTTAAAACTGTGTGCACAAAACCATGTTAAAGCATTGCAAAGTAGAGTGAAAAATGCATTATGAAAGCAGTCTAAAGCACATCTGTCATAAATCACTATACTAAAGTGTAGTAAACTGTCCATGGTGAAGCATGGTAAATACATAAGTGTGTGTGTGTGTGTGTATAATATATATATATATATATATATATATATATATATATATATATATATATATATATATATATATATATATATATATATATATTAGTTCCTTTCTCCCTCAATATATTGAGTTGGTACTTCACAGGTACCAAATCGGCTTGTAGTGAGGATAGCACTATAACAAGAATTATTAAAAAAATCATTTAACTACAAAAAATGCACATTAGCGATAACAAAATATTTTCTCAGTACAACAATGACGCAGGTGTGTTTTGCATGGTACAAAGATTTATTGGGGTAAAGGGAGACTGCAATGCATTTCTGTACCAAAACTTGGCTGACAGCAAACATGGGAAAAATAAGCATGGAGCAATGTAACAATGGATACAGTCAAACTTATTATAAGGATCACCTGGCTTCACTGGTGACTCCCAGTGCACCTTCACATGTTAAACCACCTGCCTGTCAGTCCCTTGAGTGGTCCTAGTTACCAGATTTGACTATATACACAGTAAAAGAATACATATTTGCTCGCCCTTTGTTTCACAAGCTGTCTTCTGTACAGTAGCTTGAGAAATGTAATTTGGCAAAATTGAGGGAACCTCTGTAACATCTGGTACAATAGGATGGTATCAGAATAAAGTGGGATGGTGAAGCGTTTCTGTCATACCAGAGAGCCACACATCCTTTATTTTAATGTTGTTACTTGCAAACTATTCAATTAGAAGAAAAAAAAAAGTATTATTCACAATAAAAATGAGATATAATTAGCATGCCTGCTTCACTCCTGCACCCTTGGCATTTCATCAGTGCTGAAGATTTAAATGCAGGCTTTGTTTTTTTAGGGCTAAGTTATTAGAAAGCGAGGCTGTGAACGAGCAGCTTCGAAAAAATCTTTCAAGAGCCTCCTCAAGATCTCCTTTTTTTGGTGGGCCAGCTTCATTTTCCACGTCTGTGATGGAGCCAGAGAAAGAAGCCACAGAAATCATTGAACTGGCAAAGAAGGACTTGCTAAAACTCAAGAAGATTGAGAAAAAGAAAAAGAAAAGGTAAGACTTTGCTTGTTTAATCTGAACGTTATGTAAGTATGACTGCTTTTTGAAAACGGAAATCGAAAGTCAAGGTGCATACAGTGTAATATAGTGTGCTAGTCATTATTGTTGGTAGATATACTGTAGGGTATGAAGTGAGTCTTGGGAATGGGTTTTATGCACATTTAAAGGGTATGTGATGTGGAAAATTGCCACATTGGCTGGGAATTGGACACAAATTGAAAGAACAAGTATTTACAGGGATTGTACAGTTTAGTGATTGTTCTCGTGTTGGTTGTGGAAGTATGGTGTTTATTCTGTGTGCCATGTTATCATGCAAAATGCTTTTGAAGGTTTATGAGTAACATATTACTTTTGATGGGAGTTTTATAAACCTAGGAATCATGTAGAATAAAATGTTAAAATACATTTAAACTGTACTAGTTAGGTTCTAAGTTAGATCGCATCAGGTAGTGCGGTTTGTTAAAAGTGTGGATGGTGTAATAGTGAAGCAAATTTTTTGTGTGACCTCCAATATCCCAAAATGGTTTTTGATATGTTTGGTGCATGGACATTGCAAATAGAAAAGGAGCCTGAAGGAGTTAAGAAGCACTGTCGATACAGCTTCGCTGTATACAATTTAATCATACTACAAACCCAAAGAAGCATACTTTGTAGCATAAAATTCATATTTGTGGCATGATCAAAGAGCCCATACAAAGCCCGCCTAGGACGAGACCATTACTGCCTTCTCCATGGCTGACACCTTGTGTTTTTAAGGAACAAAGCCGTAACATTCATGCTATGTCTTCCATTGTCATGGTGGGTACTGTCATATTAAGCCCCACTGTCCATTGTGCAGCTAGGAACATTAACAAAATTATTTGAATCATTTTTGTATGCATTAAAGATTAAGTGGTGGGATTCTGTAAAATTTAGTGATATACTTCCCCACATTTTGCTACAACTGTTTAAATAACTTACCTGTAATTTTTATTTTCATTGATAACACCATGACAACATTTTACACTTACAACTTTAAAGTCTGTTTCAAAGCTTTTTTCAAAATGTCTGCTCTAGTGCACTGGGGTTTGAGATCTGTCCTCTAAAATAAAATAAAAAAGTGCTCTGGCTTTTCTGTTCCGTACCACATCATGGATCATTCTTGCTGTGTTACCTGTTTGACAATGTGGGCAATAATCTACACTATCAGTGCACTAGATGACTTTTTGAAAAAAGCTTTGAAACAGACTTTAAAGTTATAAGTGTAAAAAGTATTTTTCGGAACCCAGCTACTTGTTATTTAACTTGTGACTAAACGGGAAATGGTACTTCACTGTGGGAGCTTTTGAGCTGGATTAATTGTAACTAAGGCTTCTGATTTTCAGTTTTAACCGGTAAAAAACGATAAAACACCTCTGATTACAAAAAATGAAATCGGTGAGTAACCAATAAACACTGGAAATGGTTACTCAATTTGTTGATTTGACCCCTTTCGCTGTGAAATTAATAAATAAAATACAGTAACCTCCAAAAAAAACAAAAAAAAACAAACAAACAAACAAACAATGGCAGTCCCTTCTGTATACTTTAAACCCACCCCAACTACTAAGTGTCAGCAAATTCCTGCATTTCTATTGGAGGATTGTAACACGTGTGCAATATTTAAAACTAGATTACAATTACTGGAGTGGGGGAATATTCTTTCTCGCAAGATTGAAAGCTATTACAGTTCCATAGAGACTGTTTACACGCTCGTGAAACCTAAAACAGAATTGCAAATTGTGTCGAAATGTAAAGAAATGTCTAAACACACAGAAATTGCAAAAGAATATGTCCGTGACCATAAGGATTTCATTGTGGAAGACAGCAAAGTAAAGAAGGTGCATGTAGCGTGCAATTACTGTCGAGTTAATACATATTGTGACAGAAAAAAAGCTAAAGAATTTTGGAAAGTTACCGAAAACAATGATACAGTAAATAAAAAGCGAAAGCCCAGAAAAAAAAAAAAAAAACGAAATAAGCACTGAAAATAAAATGAATAAAAACAAACAACAGAAGCCCCTAATTATAATGTATTAATTTATGGTTCTTGAGATCGATTATGTAATGTGGACATAGCCTTAGTCTTCCTAAAGAAGCATGCTTCAGTTAAATTCCATAGTAAACCGTACTGTAAAAGGCCACCATTTCCAAACTAGTGTTAATGTTAGATGTTACAGGCCTGAGGAAATGGCATTATTCATTTGTTGTGTTTTTGCTATTAATAAGTAGTGAATTTATATTATTGGTTCATAAACCTTCAAGCAGTTTAGCATGACAGAGTCGTTGTTCCTAAGTCCCAACGCTGATGTGTTGTTTTCTGCATTCTTGTTGCTTTGTGTGCTCTCTGGGTTTTGCCCTGCGTGCCTTCCTTTACTGCACTGCTCTCACATTGAAGGCTTCAGCAGCTTGAGGAAAGCAGACAAGAAGAAGAAGAAGAAGAAAGGTTGGATAAATCTCTTCCAGCTTTTCTAATGCAGGTTTAATTTTAACAGGTAGTTTCCACACATGGAGGAAATCCCACTAGCAACTTTCTTGTATTAATAATATTATAATAATAATAATAATAATAATAATAATATTTTCTTTTCTATTTAATTTAAAAAACACTGTTTTGTAGTACAAACGGATGAAAATTTGAACTAACCAAGTGATAGAGCTATTCACACAAAGGATTTGAAAATTGATGTGGTATAAAACAATATCCAGTTATATTGGCAATAAATGTAAAGTACATTGCTACTGATCTGGTCCAGAAAAGGGGATGTACCAGTAGATTGTTAAGCATAAGAACTTTTCATGTAGGGATGGAAATATTATGCTTGAGACCTTCATCTTCCTCCATTCTCCTGTGTCTTATTGCCTAGAAATGCTGAATTCTAGTTAGAACAGCATCAATTCTCCGATGCCAGCTCTTCAGCATGTACACAGTACTACCCCGCATTACAGCACAACCTGTTATAGTGCGGAATCGGTTATAGAACGGTAAGGTCATGGCTCCCATTTCCCCCACAGTGCAATTTGACTCACAAACGTTGAGTGAATGTTCCAGATATACAGTACGAAGCATGACAGATAGCAAAAAACAAAAATCTTTCTCTGTTAAAATGAAACTTGATGTGGTGGACAGAGTAAGAAAAGACGAAACTCAAGCAGCAGTTTCAAAAGATACAACTGTTGCAAAATCTAGATTGTGGATGGCTAAAAGACTAAGAAAAAGTAAGATGCTTTCTTGATGAGATCGACTCCAAAGAGGAACAATCGTTCCAATAAAGCCGTGGATTCGATTACCTGCAAATCGTGCGTGTCTCCTTCCTTCATTTTCCCCCGTACGTTACAATGTTAATTTGGCTTGTGGGCAGTGTAAATCAATTTGATCAAAAATACCAATATTCATTATTGGTCAAAACTAACTCCTAATTACGAACCCCAACAACCGCATTATAATGGGGTAGCACTGTATTTGTTACTTACAGTTGTATTTCCTGTACAAATTAGCCATGTTAAAAGTTTACATGAGTAACATTTCTTTCTTCCCCAAAACACTGACCGGTCAGGGATTTAAAATTTACTAAAGACTGTAATAATCTAATAAAATTGAAATTCCTTTCCTTTTAACATATTCCAGTTTCAATAATACCTTCCTTTGTAAAACCATTCCAAACTGGTTTGTGTGTTACAGGTTTCATTGTTTAAATATTTTGTGCATTACAGTAGCACACATCATGTTTACCTCTGCTAAATATGTATGCAAAATGCATTGTACAGTACATTTTTTATGTAAGTGGGTATTAAAAATGTGACTTGGTAGCTACCCTTGCATTGTTTTTAAATGTAGTAGTAGCTTTTAGTGTATCACTTGCATTAAACTGTAAACCGATCATGCACTTATACAGTAACCACAATCATCTACTGTACTAACACTATTTTTAGAGCTAAATTAATCATGCATTCTATATTTTGTTTATGTGGTTTCTGTAATTATTTGCTACAGACCAGAGAGACTTACTTTATATATTCAGATCTAATGTATTTTATTTTTATTACTGTACATATTTTGAATATTTTAAATCCTTTCATAGTAAATCACTATTGTTTAATGATAAAGATCTATCTGCAATTGTATATTTAATGTAAAGGGGTTGCAAAATGTCTAAGTGATAAGTGTGCTTTACAGTGTTAATCTTTTAAGGCCATTCTGTTTAAACAAACACAAAAAACAATGTAATAGCTAGTAAATGATAGTACTGCATCTTAGCCTTTTTTGGAATCGTTTGTAAACTGTAGCGCATCATCTAGTTGTAACAGTTTATATGGTAGCTGAATTAGCTTGTTTGTTTTTCAGTGTTATTAAAGAGGAGTGTCCTGACAATGAGCAAGACAAAAGGGGTGAAAAGGAAGCATCAGAAGAAGCAGAAATGGTAGGTTTCATTATTAAAGGGTCTTCAAAGGGGGTTGATTTTGCCAAATAATGGCTTTGTTTTGATAAACCAGACTAGCTAGTACCCAGTGAAACCCCTGTCGTCAAGAAAACAAAACAGAAAATCTGGAAATGCCCCTGTGGTTTAAAATAACACATGGTGTGGAAACAAAGTGTATTGCTTTGTTACATATTCGGTCAGGGTTTTAAAAAGGGCCAGAGTTGCAGGGAGGTTTCAAACCTGAGCTTGACTATCTTGAATTATGAAGTATGCAAGTTCTCCTCATGCACAAGTCAAGCCTACATCTGCGTATGTAATTGTCATGTATCCAGGAAGGACAAGAAGCCAGTGACCATGAAGATGAAGAGGATGATGAGGATGAGGACGACATGGATGTGGAAGAAAGTTCGGACGACTCCGACTCTGAACTGGATGAGAAAGGTATTCACTTTACTTTAGTATGTACACTGTAAATACCACCGTGCTGTGCATTACACTGCAACAGGATGTTCACAGCTTACAACTATATTCAGTGAGTGCAGAAGTTTACATTCTACAGTGTCTCTGCGGGGCAAGAGTTTAAAATACCGAATAATTGAGGTTCTGCAATACACCAAATAAACGAACAAGATTTTATAGTGTGCTAAGAAAGTGGAAATATTAGAACCCCCTTCCCCTTGCTTTAATGTTTATTAATGTATGTATGTATTTATTTTTTTAAATGCAAATGGCATTACAACTTACTCTGCTGTTGTATAGTAATGAAAGTGTGATTACAACTTACTCTGCTGTTGTATAGTAATGAAAATGTGATTACAACTTACTCTGCTGTTGTATAGTAATGAAAGTGTGATTACAACTTACTCTGCTGTTGTATAGTAATGAAAGTGTGATTACAACTTACTCTGCTGTTGTATAGTAATGAAAGTGTGTAGCTGTGTCTTAACCACTTCATTAGCTACAGGTCATCTGTGTTAGTGTAGTGTGCTTTCACTGTCCATGGCATGTAAAGTATATGTGTCGTTATTGAGTAAATGCTATACTATTACAGTAATGATGTTGTTGAAACTGTATATATGAAGTTATAACTCTTCCAACAGCCAACTTTCAGACAGATCTGGCGAATATCACATGTGAGATTGCTATTAAGCAGAAGCTAATTGATGAACTGGAAAACAGCCAACGACGGCTTCATACCCTAAAACAGCAGTATGAACAGAAACTGATGATGCTTCAGAGCAAAATCCTGGACACCCAACTAGAGAGGGATCGTGTTCTTCAGAATATGGGTACGTTAATCTATAACATTATGAGTTATGTAATACAGTGTATGTGCCGTATTCCTTTGAATTTAAGTCAGCCCAAATTAAAACATCAAATAAAGATGCATTTACAAAGATACAACCTCAGTTATGCATATAAGAGCCATTTATACAAAGGAATACTAAATTTTTTTGCCAAGAAAAGCTACAAACTCATCAAGGAGGCGTATTGGTAAAGCATATTGTACATTGGTAAATGAACATGCCTGTAACAAAAACGAATCCTCCGAGTTGGAGGAGTCCTCTTTTATTACTTGACATTTCCCAGACAGTGACTCCCGCCTCTTTGAAAATGGATGCCTGTATTATGGATGATTCGAAAACAGGCAGAAACGTTTTTGTTCGTCTTTTCGGTCACGTTCCTGTTTGTGTACTCTGGCAGTCACATCTTTTGTTGGCGATTTTAATACGCGCATCACTATATTCAAATTTAAGATGCAGGCCATTTTTGAGAAGAAACAATGGTTTAAAAAGTATGTCTTAAGTTCGAAGGAATGCGGTATTTTAAAATGTATCAGGACATATGGGTGCTATTTTCAGATTTAATATTAGTACAGAATATATTGCTATTGGCAGCTGAGCAATGCGTAGTTTATGGAAAAACGTTAATCAAACTGTTCTGCAGGTTCAATGGAGACATACTCTGAAGAAAAAGCAAACAAAATTAAGGTTGAATATGAGAAAAAACTAAGTAGCATGAACAAAGAAATGCAAAAGTTGCACTCGGCCCAGAAGGAACATGCCCGGCTATTGAAGAATCAATCTCAGTATGAGAAGCAGCTGAAGAAGTTGCAGCAGGATGTGTCAGAAATGAAGAAAACAAAGGTATAAACCTCAAATACAACTTGCTTTACAGAATTAACTTTGTTTAAATGATGGCGATACCTGCAGAAATATTAATAACAGTATTTTTTTTTTATTTTGATTTTTTTAAAAGGTCCGTCTAATGAAACAAATGAGAGAAGAGCAAGAAAAAAACAGGATGGTAGAATCAAGAAGAAATCGTGAGATAGCCTCACTGAAGAAGGACCAGCGAAAGCAAGAAGTAATAATGGAGCTTTATTTGGTTTATTTGGTTATCTGGTTACACATCCACTATGATTATATATACCAGAGCTCAAAAGATTGCCATAAATAGTTTGAGGTAGAAAACAGTAAATACTCATAGAACATTTTTAGAATGGCTGTCTTGTGAGGGCACAAAAAAGACATTAACCTTCACAGCCCCCCACCCCACCTCACACACACACACACACACAAACACCTGCATCTTAGTTGATTAGAGGTAATGATTTGAAAAAAACTTTTTTTACAGCATCAGCTACGGCTCCTGGAGGCTCAGAAGCGTCAGCAAGAGTTAATTCTCCGCAGGAAAACAGAAGAGGTGAGAAGTTTTTTTTTTTTTTTTCCTAAGCTCAGTATGGTTTACATAAAAGGCATATGAAGATGTTTAAAATACAATTTGAATTAATTTTCAAAGGTGACAGCCCTACGTCGACAAGCGAGACCTGTGTCTGGAAAAGTGAATCGGAAACTGAGCCTGCCCGAGCCTGTTCAGGATCCTGCTTCAAACACAATGCGGGTTCCTGCAGGCAGGATGCAAGCGTCAGGGCTGACAGCGCCATCTAATGGAACCAGGTAAGGCATTTCTGATTAACGTTTAAACTGAGACAGAGTTGTCAATGATCTAAGGCGCTGGAGTGACATGTTAGATTGGTTTGGTGATGCCCAGTGGATGTTTGATGCCCAGAGGGATTCAGGTTTAAATTACTGGCCTGCATGTATATACAAATCAAAACAAGCGATGTCATTTCAAGACCAGAGCACCTTTTTCCTCATGTTGTTGGCGAGTTGGGGTAGCAAAGAAAGCTGAGACTTGCACCGTAGTGGTTTAGTCTGTGTAGCGGCCTGGCCTGGAAAAAGCATTGTGAGCCAACAAGCTTCTGCTTCACTCCACACCACTCACAGCTGGAGAAGAAATTGGTCATTATAAAATGCAAAGAAAAATGACAGATTCCTTTTTGAAGTAGATGCAGAATTTAAAATGAAAAAGCATATGCCACTTTTAATCAGGCTTTAGGGCAGTTAACTTATATCATGACCCTACAATGATGAATGCTCAGTAGTCTTTAAAATATTTTAGACAGTACGGTTAATAAGTTTTGTTGTGCACTCTCATATGAATTGTAAAATATGTTTTTCCCCCTAGAAAAATGCCCCGAGAAGAATAAAACAATTGAAATGATCAATTGTCAGTTGATTTCTAGGCTGAAAAGGTCCTGTAATGGTTGCTTACCTTAAAACACCAAAAACAGAAGATAGGCTAAACTGAGTCTTTCTGAATTGCAGGAAGACGTATCAAAGGAAATTTGTAAGTGTTTACTCCTCAAAGGCAGCGAGGATGAAATGGCAGTCTCTGGAGCGCAGGATGACCGATATCATCATGCAGAGAATGACTATTGCTAACATGGAAGCAGACATGAACCGCCTCTTAACGGTATGATTACCTCAGAATCAAATCCGTCTAAAATGCCTCTGTTATCAAAACTAATTGGAACCAGTGGGTGTTTTGTAAAAACGGGTGTGTACAGATAATCAAAGTGCTACTCTTGAGTAGCAGATATCACATTTAATTCCCAACCATGGAGCAGACTGTTATAGAGATACTTTGGCTGCTCTAGCCAATGATACATATATCTATGGCTGGAACTAGAACTGAGTTACTCCTGAAGGTGAAAACACTTTAACATATTCTTTATCTCGCTGTCTCTCTCTCACTGTCTCTCTCGCTCTCTCACTTTCTCTGTCTCTCTGTCATTATATAAACATGTTATATTTGTAACCACATCTGGGTAGAATGTTGCTTGTTCAATGCAATTGTTGTTTTATATTTTTTATATGATTTTACAGCATTTATTACATTGTGTATATATTTAAATACAAAAATAATGCTATTTTATGTTTTGAATTTGCCTCCCAGAAACGTGAAGAGCTAACCAAAAGAAGGGAAAAGATTTCGAAGAAGAGAGATAAGATTGCTACAGAGGGTGTTGAGGCAGATAAAGCAGTACTCTCTGTAAA
Organism: Polyodon spathula; assembly: GCF_017654505.1. Taxonomy (NCBI): domain Eukaryota; kingdom Metazoa; phylum Chordata; class Actinopteri; order Acipenseriformes; family Polyodontidae; genus Polyodon; species Polyodon spathula. The sequence goes on along the minus strand of NC_054541.1, from coordinate 31,185,621 downwards.
TGAAGAGATGGAATCACTGACTGCAAATATAGATTACATCAATGACAGCATTTCAGACTGCCAAGCCAACATAATGCAGATGGAGGAGGCAAAGGTAAGCTAACCATACCTGAATACTGATTAGAAAACCCAGGAGGGTGCATGTGTTTCGTCATTAAAATAAATACATAAATAAATCACTACTTGATCCGTAACTTTAAATACTGAATCTACTACAAAGAAATTGAACAATTGTTTCATTGTCAGTGTCTTTCGTCAAAGTTTAATTTAATCGTTTCTGTAAAATGTTGCTAGGCTTGGACAATACTGACTATCCCCAGTAAATCTGCGTGTCATACCAGGGTAATGGAGGCCTTTATCATTTGAGTCGCAGTACCTACCAGCAAAGAGCTGTGGTAATTTCGTTACTGTGACATGTTTCCAAGATGCATTCTAATTGAGCTTAGCCAGGAAATCAGGGAATCTCTGTCCAGTTTACTCACCTTCTCACAACCTGGCTATGAATTGTCGAGTCGGATCTGAACGATAATGACGAAAGTGTATGTTTGCAAACGGGTGTCTTGTTTGACTTATCTGGATAACTCTCAAAGCACCCTATTTATTAAGTGGGATTTCATTTTAACTCATCACGTTGACTTTGTACATTCTTCTATGAATGTACTCTCCTATATATGCATTTTGCGTGCAGCTAATATTGTTTTTCCACAATGGGAGTTTCCCTTTATTTGACTGTACACAGTGCTTTTTGTGTGTGTGTCTGGATTTACTAGATAGCTAATACTGTTTTGTTGGTTTGTTTGTTTTGTTTTGTTTTTTGCAGGATGAAGGAGACACGGTCGATGTTACAGCAGTGATCAGTTCCTGCACTCTGACAGAGGCGCGCTATCTCCTTGATCACTTCCTTTCAATGGCTATTAACAAGGTATCATTATTTTTATAATGCAGTACAACACTGTTAAAGTTTTTTTTTTGTTTAATGAATTGCAATATACTGCAAATCTTGCTGTAACAGCATTTGATTTAAAACAGGTCTGGGAGGTATGATTTGCTACAAAGAAATGTATTTCTAAAATTAGACGAAAGTGGGGTCTATTTTAATGATCTAAATAGTGTCTGACATACACTTGTATTGTGATGTTAATAAGTAGGTGTGATAGTGATGGCTGTAGGGTGACGTCAGACCAGAAACAGAAACCAAAACACCAGTAAAAGTCAGCTCTTTATTAAATAATAAACAAAAGATTTAAACAAAACAAAACATGTTTTTAAACAAAAAGGCACATTGGCCAAACAAACAATAAACGATAACAGCACTTTTATTAACCAGGACGTTTAGCAATTGTTATTTTTATGTTTTTACTTTATTAATTCCTTTCCACACTCGTTCTCCACTCTGAACCCCTTCCACCAACAGGAAAAAGTGAAGGCTTTCATATTGGTGACTGAGGGACGAACTGGCTAACAATGATCTTATTATCCCTTGGTCACATTTTGCACAGGTTAAATAAGGATGCGTGACTGTCAGCTAATTACATACTCAGTAGCTGATCAGTCACGCATTTCCAGGAGGTAATTCTAAAATTCAAACCATGCATAAAAATAACCTGGCGGACAGCGTCTCGCACGTCCCGCCAAACAATACATAATAATAGAAATAATATTGGCTTTTCACTGTCATATATTTTATATTTTAAGTCATAGTACTACTAATAATAACAATGCAATATATATATTATATATTATATATATATATATATATATATATATAATATTATATATTATATATATATATATATACATCGCTGTCAGGACACTCCACCACAGGAGGATAAAAAAAAGTGAACCCTATAAGAAAATCCTACTATATTAATTGCACAACATTTAGTATGATCTCTAATGCTATTCAGAAAAATAGCATTGGAAAATTGAAATTGCATCCTTTGTAAAGGCTGGCTGAAATCTTCACCATACTTCACTTTTTTTTTTTAACCCTTCCTCACAGGGTCTTCAAGCAGCCCAGAAGGAATCTCAGATTAAGGTTATGGAAGGCCGACTAAAGCAAACGGAGATAAACAGTGCTACTCAGAACCAGCTCCTGTTTCACATGCTAAAGGAGAAGGCAGAGTTTAACCCTGAACTGGACGCTTTGCTGGGTAACGCATTGCAAGGTAGTTTTCCGCAGTATGAAATCTTTGGGGGAATGCACGTTTCATTGCATGGTTGACTAGTTTAATGTTTGCTTTGCTCGGTGCAATCTTTTGAATAGATGCTGTGTTTGTGTCAAAAAAACAATAGTGCTATAAATATGGACTGTTTGGTCAATTATAACATGTTGTAACCCTTTATCTTAAACCAAGACCAATCTATTAATGTTTTATTAATTCTTCTGAAATTGTCTGTAAATTTATGCTTATGTTTGCAAACCTATGAAGTGCACATGCTACACAATTGCATTTCCTATGCAATGCAAAACTATTAGGACAAGGTAGATCACACTATATTAATATACTGACTAAAAAAATTGTCTGTTTAAGCATAACACTGAATGGTGTACAATTCAAGGTTCATCACAGGTACTTCCTAATGAAGGACAGACACACATCCACATTCAGCCACAAAAGTAGATTGCTAAAGTCCCCTTCAGAATGTGCAGCAGTTTTAACATAAGGGTAATGTCTTTGTAAGAAGAATCTTTGATCAAACCTAAGCGCTGTTTGATTTAGTCAGTTGTTTACAGATTTAATGATTAGGTGGTCATTTTATTTCAGGTGTTTGTTTTTTTTTCTAGTATTCTGGTAATAATTATATTTGATCCACATGTTACTGAACGACTGAGATGAAGAGTTGATTCACTTACTGCAGCATCTATTCCTCTTATGGTTCAAGTTACGTGTCGCCTTAGTTACTCACTTTTTTCTTAGTGGATGTGATTTGATTGGTGTGTTGCTTTTTGTTTCCTTGTTGCTTGAATTCACACAGAGCTAGGTAGCATACCAGTGGGTAAGTATAAAAACAAGCCTCTCCTGTAATGCATAAAAGCATGGGCTCCCAAACTAACCAAACTAACCAATCTCCATAACAACCTGAAAATGTGCATGTAATGTTCTGTTGCAAAGCTTACCATTGCCAACTTACTGCTCACCTTCCACTTTAAGGTCTCACTCTGTCCTTGAAACATTTTTAGTTGTACATATTAACAGTCATCAACAATACCCAGTTTGCAGAGCAAATGAAATACATCATACTCATTTTTCAAACCCTATGCATTTAAGAATTCCCAATGCACTTTCACTAGTTCGGAATTTATAACTCAATTTATACTTTTGAATTCAAAGCTTTTATCCCCTTTTTGCTCTTTGGCATTATGTAAAGTGTTATGGGATTGCGCTTTAATGCTACTTTTCTTTGCATTAAAAAAAATATTATTTGCATTATTTTCAGCCATTATGATGGATAATTCTGATTGCTAAGGATTGTTCTCAATGCCTGTGGCACGTTTCTACTGCAACGGTATTAACTAAAAAATGATCAGGTCAGGTTTAACAAAAGTATCAGGAAGGCTCTGTTTTTAAATTAAGTTCCTACAGGATATTTTTTTGGATCTCAATTCTGCTACAAAAATTAGGGTGTTGTAGGTTTAATTTTAAGTTATATATTATGGCACAGTAAACAGTTATTATTTTAAAGATTACACACTAGTAACTGTAAATTGTATTTTTTACAATTGCCCAGAAAATGGAGATGAAAGCAGCAGTGATGAATCAGTCCACAGCCCTGCCACAGAAGGAAGGTAACGTTTTTAATTTTGTAAATAAATAAATAAATAAATAATACTAAAGTATTTTCCATAATGCAGAGTTCCGTAATGTCATTCACACTTCCTCCATGGTTTACAAATGAGAAAAAAATGTATTTACTTCACATGGAAAGCCGGCCAAATGATTTTGTTCCAAAGCAAATAAATAGCCTTTTTATTGGTTAAAACCTGGATCCCTAAAATTTCAAATGCTTTACTTATTGTCCCCCAACTGGGTATGTTCATTTCTGAAGACAAGATATATAGTGTTGTCTGTATGCAGGCACGTCACAGTGTAGCGTTATATATATATTACTAGTTCACCACTTACTGAGTTGTGGTGAAACTTGGGTTGGCACATTCTTTAGCAAAGGTTATTGGTCGTATCAGAATCTGGAGATATATGGAGGGGCATGTTTATAAGTCTGTACGTCACACTTACATTTTGAGATGTATGCAAGTATTGGGGGTGCATGTATTACACTTTTCGTAGCATTGAGTTAATTGCAGTGTTTTTCCAAATTGTTCTTTTTATTTTAGTTCATTAACATCAGACCTCTTGAAGCTCTGTGGGGAATCCAGATCAAGAAATAAGGTATGCAACTTGTGAAATCTATTTGACCAGATTAAAAATAAATAATATATATTTTTTAAAAATGGTTGTGCACTGTAAATTACAAACTGAACAACGGTTGCCTACTGGTAAAAAAAAAAAAAAAAAAAAAAGCTTGCAAAATGCTTGAGAATTATTTGACATTATTGTTGTACATGTCTGGGGTACGGAATCCATACCATGAACACCTCCTCTACAGCTGTGATGTCATTAAGAGAATTCTTATTTTTCCTTTCCTTTTTCCTTACATGAAGTGCCTCAGGGGTTTGTATGGATGCATTCTGTCATTTAAGGTTGTTACCCCTCCTCTGCATAGCGGTGTTTTGCTAGAAAACCACTTCTCCAGTTGTACTGGGACCTGCTAGGGGCATTCTTTAGCTCAAGTTATTAAGAGTAGCAGAATCTGGGGGATTATGAGAGAGTGTTTTTGTCACACTAGTTGTGCATGCCGAGGATGTAAATCATAGTGATTTACTTTTTCAGGATTCTGATACTTTAGCACTCATTTTGAATACAAGGCTGTGGCAAGGGTTGAATGTCATGAACATGCTTGTTTATAAAGATTTCTATATGAACACTACAATATATAAATGTTGGTTTGCATAACCACCAAATCCAATGTTGATTTAAAAGTACACTTTCCTATTAAACTGTATTGCAGGCGCGAAGAAGGACAACTACACAAATGGAGTTGCTCTATGCCGACAGTAGCGAACCACCCTCTGATACTTCTGCAGAGGACTTTTCTACACCTCTAATGCCTGCAGCAGAAGGGCAAGAGACTGGGAGGGACACTGAGAATATTGGTGTATCTGCTAGGGAAAAAGAGCTCATGCCTCTACCATCTGGCTTGCCTTCTAAGCTGGGCAGCATGTAAGTTTGGCCTCACTGTACTAACTACCTCTGCTTTTTGCATGTTGCAGCTTTCTTGCAGATTTAATCCTCTGTGTTTAAGTAGAACAGTCTTGCTTCAATACAATAATAAATATAAATAAATAAATAAATAAAAAACATCTGGATATCTTAAAATCTTAAATTATAAAATCAATATGACATTACATATTTTTCACTTTGGGGAATTATTAATCGAATTTCGAGTGTTATTTAAACCATATGTTATATCTATAAAATTTACTGTGGAAATCGGGTTGTGTCGCAATCTGGATGTAATGGGGTGCTTGACACCATTTATCGTTATAATATGAATACATTCCTGCCTCTAATGTTTTGATTTTTCCACAATGTGTAAAAAGACTAAATATTCAATTTTTTCTTCTGTGGTATTCTTGACCTGGTTCCGTGTAAATTGACCTTCAAATAAGAAGAAAAAAAAAAAAAAAAAAAAAAAAAAAAAAAAAAAAAAAAAACAAAAAAAAAGTAACCGTAGCGTGTACACTTCTTCTTCTGTCTGTTTTGAAATTTTATTGTCAATATGGCTATGTGTGTAAGACCTATTACGTGTTCAAAGTTTCTATTACACATAACTGAACAAACCTCCCGGTAAAAGTATTTTCCTGCCTAACAAATGAAGTCTCGATGGCTTTTTAACACGTTGTTACAAATTATTTCTGATTTATAGTTAGTTGAAAAAAAAAAAAGAAAGTTAGCATATGCTACTGAGAAAGGTTGCTTATTTGCATTTAGCATCCGTAAATGTTATTTTCTTTAGACATTACTGCACAATAACATTTAAAAAAACAGAATAAAAACATATTATGGTGGGGAAATGCACAGTTCAGTGCTCCCCTTTATAATCTATTGTAGGGAGCCATAGTTATGAGACCAGGCTATTTGTGTTATGCCTTATACTGAGTGGCACTGTGGGGCGAAAGGGACCCATGACCATGTTGCATTGTAACTGGTTTGTGGTATTATGGTCTGCTTTTTAAAGCGGCAACATTGTATTGAGTATGGGTTCTTACAAATGGACAGTAAAAAAATTCATAAAATGACCTCATGATTCTTTCCTGGTACAGGTACTGCATTTACTCTTGCCTGGCTGCATGCGCTTATTGCCTGAACTTCTGGTGGTAGCTTTATTACTTTGAAACAAGATACTAGGCTTACTGACTAACACTGAATATCATTACCCACTTGAGTGCTTTAATGTTGCTCAGTAAATTGGCACAGCAGCTTCTTGCTTAAAAACAATGATGGTGTTGGTTAAATTAAAAGAAATATTGAAAAGTTAAAATGTTACTGGACCATAAAGAAAAATCAAGCCTGGCGAAGATCAGTCAATGTGATTTGGGACAAAGTAATAACAGGTAACTATATTTTTTAAACATGCATGCCTGCTGATCCACTTTGAAAGATGTTGAGAGACTAAGGTTTTCTGTGTAAAGCCACTCAGGTTTATTCAGGTTACAGAACAGGAGTTTGTCAAACACAAAATAAACGCTTTCAAACCCCTAACAGAACAAATGGCTGCCTTTCACAGGTGAAATATGGTTATCCACCATGTGGGGTGCCTGCAGCGGGAACATATAACTTAGCTATGTCTGTATTAAACTTTATTCAATTTACCGTTTTAATACATCATCTGAGGGACCACCCTAACAAGCTACAAGAAAATTGACTGTACTGCGCTTGAACACTCAGCTCTATTTACATTTCAAACATGTGACAGGGACACAAACTTTCTGCAAATTGTTATTTGGTGATTTTGAATTTGTTATTTACTTTGTACAATAAAATTGCTTTTTTAATGAAATATTTCATTAGTTCCAGACAGTCTTTGACAACAGAGAAGAGAGCCCTTGAGCCATCACCTTTGACCAGAAGAAAAATCTATGACAAGGGGCAATTAGCAGTGGACAAAACCAAGAGCAAGGAAACAAAACTGTAAGAAGTACACTTGAGCATATCAGTGACTAACCCACAGCCAGTTTAGTCTTTTCCATAAATTACCTGTAGTTTGTGGCAACTAATGGAAACAAAAGCGCTTTGCATGAATTTGATTTCCCAATTGCCAAATCATACAGTGAATGTACTACATTCAGTTAGAAACTTAAAACTGTAGGTATTCTGTATCACATGTCGATTGGAAAGAAAAAAAGAACGCAGAACATTTGAAAGTGCATTCATTGTCTGATTTTACTGCTTCTTCTAATCACGTTTGATTCCTTGTCTGATTTGATTGCTTCTTCTAATCACGTTTGATTCCTTGTCTGATTTTACTGCCTATTCTAATCACGTTTGATTCATTGTCTGATTTTACTGCTTCTTCTAATCACGTTTGATTTTTGTTTATACCTGCAAGCCCCTGTTCACTTGATGCAAATGAAAGTACACAAAAATCCATCGTAAAAATGCTTTTCTTTTATAAAATAAAAAATGAAATAATTTTTCTTTTACCTGTGGCTGCATTGGTTTGAATCCGGCTGAGGATAAAAGGAGGAAGAGTTGGTAGTTTCAGCTTTGTTACAGTATTACTGAACCACCAGATAAACCCACCACCCATTTGAAGGCAGTGTGAAAAAGACATGTAGTGATTTTTATGGGCCTGGAGAGAGAACTTCTGATGCTGTGCATCCTTCGCTTTTCATGAACATCACCGACATCGTCGCCACACAATCCAAAAACTCTGCAACTAACCTTGGCAAACTAACACCCTACTTACTCATGACGGATCATTAAAAAAAAGGTTTTGCTACTATATCCTCAGTAATTAGGCAAAACTTGGGCAAACCATGTATTATTTCACATTTTCAAATCAAAATTGACTGTTGTAGATTTGTGTGTTTTTTGTCTTCAGTCAAAAGTAAATTAAGTGAATATCATGGTAAACGGTGATTTTAAAATAAATACATAATACAGTGAAGTATAATCCGGAGAGCTTGTGCCCTTTGAGTCACCAGCTACGTATCTTACAGATTTCTTCTTATAATAACCACCTGTGAATCCAGTTGATACTTCAGAAGCAACAGCATGTGGGAAGTGTTTGTTCCTATGCAAATGTACGCCGTTGTTACTTTATAAAAGGAAGCCTACAGTATGTGGAGACAATGCGTAACTTGTTGCTCTGAAAATCCAAATGAAAGTGCAGTTAATTATGTTGCAGCTCTGATTCAGGAACCTCAGAAGCCAGTTCGTCACCCCCTTCCTCTCCTCCAAGCCGACCATGTAATGTAAAGAATGTTTTTAGTCGCCTTACTGTTGCTCAGAGGAGGTCAGCAGCTCAACAGAATAAGTAAGAGAATGTTATTAATATTTAAACCGTAACCTCAGTGAAACATTTATATCAATATGTAAGGGAATCAAACGGCCTGCATTTCATTTTTATCTTGCTTGCATAATGTGTTCTCTTATTATGCTGTAAATCTAAGTCTGTCCTTTTGCTACCCTCTTCTTACTCCAGTTATACCAATAGCCTGTAATACATACAATGAATAAAAACCAACCAGAACCCTTCACTCCTCACTTTATTTTCTGTATTCAAGAGAAAAAAAGATGTGACATGATCACACTTGTAACCACAAAAAATCACATTTTATAGCCATTGAAAGCCATCTTAACCTGTCGGTGTTTTACATATACAAGATCATATTCATAAACTATTGGTGAATGTATTAAACTTCTTTGCATTTTCTAGATTGCTAATGCTTTCTGATTAATTTTTCTTGTATACAGCATGTGATGTGTAAAGATAAAATGTTGTTTGCTTTTTGTTGATCCTTTTTTTCTGTCAATTTCATTCCACTCATTTACTTGTCTTTTTTCTGTGTGCTTTAGGTTTCAAGCCCCTTAATTAAACTTCCAAAAAAGTGCTATGTCTCTTAACGCTTGCAGTTCTTAACATACCGAGCTAGTTTGAAAAAGTAATAAAGTACTCCACTTTAATGTGTGCCTATTATCTGTAGTGTTGAGTATGAAATTAGTGACCTCATTTTTGAATAGCGCCATTCAACCAGCAAAACAAACCAATCTTTTTTTATTATTCAATTTTTTATTTTTAAACGGACATCTTAATATTTTGCTTTCATCATGGTTTGTTGAATTATACATGACACATTACGCCAGTTTGTTTGGTGGGTTCTTCCTTTTCCCCTCTCAATCGCACTGCTATTTTATTGTAGGTCCGATGAAAATGATTCCTCTCTGTCCGAGGTACACAGGTACTTTTGTTTTTTCTTTTCTTTTCTGGCCATTCTTTGCTGTTTGTGTGCTTGTACCTTTATATTTCCCAGTGTGTGACAATTATTTGCTGCATGTGGCTAGTGGGCTGTAATGTACTGTGTTTCTTGATGCGTCCAGCAGTTTTAGTGACACCTACACTCAGCATGCAGATGCAGTTTAATGCACAGATAACATCTAAAGAGCTTAAGTGAGTTCCATGTTTCAATGATTCCTGCATATTCTGTAATGTGTGTGATCTTGTTTTTATCGTTAGGGGTGTAATTAGTCCATTCCCTGCTTCAAAAACCAGGAGTACCCCTCTGCAATGTATCCATGTAGCTGAAGGACACACGAAAGCCGTTCTCTGTGTAGATTCAACAGATGATCTCCTTTTTACTGGGTCCAAAGGTGAGAGAACTGCTAACGTGTGGGGGAATGTTTTGAAGCAGTTATTCAACTTCAAAAAACGTTTTGTTGTCAAGGGAAAAGTCTTGTGGGTACACACAAGTCTTGTGGAATGTGGGTACACTTAGAAATTCCCTGAATCGGCAATTGTCATGGATTGGCTTATTGGCGTCGTCAGGCCAGGAAGGAGAATAGACACAGACAGCACTGGGGTAGGAATGCGCTGGTGCGCAGATTTAATAATAAATAAACAAAAGGTTTTAACAAAACGAAACCCTCAAATTAAACGGCAATAGACAAACAAGCAGAACCAGCACTGGTAGAAATTCTTATTCTCGTCTTATTTCTGTCCTATTCACGACTCCTTTTCCATCTCTGAACATACTAACTCTGTTCAGTCAAAGCTGCATCTTTGTGTGTTGTGGTCGAGGGATGCTCTGGCTATTGATTACACAGTTTATCCCTCGACCGCATTTGGCACAGGTTTTCTCATATGCCTGGTCAACAGCCAGTTTGTCAGTAATCACTTGCTGTTGATCAGGGATTCTCACGATTTTATCTGGCTGAGGCATGTCAACCCCATCCAGGCAATAAAACAATGTTTTTCTAAATAAACACAAAACATTATATTTAAATAATAATATTACATATACAAAATAACACAAAACATAAAGTATGCACAGTGACAGGGTGTACCCCGTCACAGCAATGTATGTCTTCATGTGATTCACCATACATAAGAACATAAGAAGGTTTACAAACGAGAGGAGGCCATTCGGCCCATCTTGCTCTTTTGGTTGTTAGTAGCTTATTGATCCCAGACTCTCATCAAGCAGCTTCTTGAAGGATCCCAGAGTGTCAGCTTCAGCAACATTACTGGGGAGTTGATTCCAGACCCTCACAATTCTCTGTGTAAAAAAGTGCCTCCTATTTTCTGTTCTGAATGCCCCTTTGTCTAATCTCCATTTGTGACCCCTGGTCCTTGTTTCTTTTTTCAGGTCGAAAAAGTCCCTTGGGTCGACATTGTCAATACCTTTTAGAATTTTGAATGCTTGAATTAGGTCGCCGCGTAGTCTTCTTTGTTCAAGACTGAATAGATTCAATTCTTTTAGCCTGTCTGCATATGACATGCCTTTTAAACCCGGAATAATTCTGGTCGCTCTTCTTTGCACTCTTTCTAGAGCAGCAATATCCTTTTTGTAATGAGGTGACCAGAACTGAACACAATATTCAAGATGAGGTCTTACTAATGCATTGTACAGTTTTAACATTACTACCCTTGATTTAAATTCAACACTTTTCACAATGTATCCGAGCATCTTGTTAGCCTTTTTTATAGCTTCCCCACATTGTCTAGATGAAGACATTTCAACAAAAACTCCTAGGTCTTTTTCATAGATCCCTTCTTCAATTTCAGTATCTCCCATATGATATTTATAATGCACATTTTTATTTCCTGCGTGCAGTACCTTACACTTTTCTCTATTAAATGTAATTTGCCATGTGTCTCCCCAGTTCTGAATCTTGTCTAGATCATTTTGAATGACCTTTGCTGCTGCAACAGTGTTTGCCACTCCTTCTATTTTTGTGTCATCTGCAAATTTAACAAGTTTGCTTACTATACCAGGATCTAAATCATTAATGTAGATTAGGAATAGCAGAGGACCTAATACTGATCCCTGTGGTACTCCACTGGTTACCTCACTCCATTGTGAGGTTTCTCCACTAATCAGTACTTTCTGTTTTCTACATGTTAACCACTCCCTAATCCATGTACATGTGTTTCCTTGAATCCCAACTGCGTTCAGTTTGAGAATTAATCTTTTATGCGGGACTTTGTCAAAAGCTTTCTGGAAATCTAAATAAACCATGTCATATGCTTTGCAATTATCCATTATCGATGTTGCATCCTCAAAAAAAAAATCGAGCAGGTTAGTTAGACACGATCTCCCTTTGCTAAAATATCTACTATGTATGAGCTGGGTGAGAGCTGTGAGCCACTATTCAGTAATAATGTTAGGAGAGCAGAAGGATGTCTGAATTTACAAGTGGCATGAAAGTGGCGGCAGTGCAACTGGCTCATCCCTGGAACCAGGTTGACCAGCGTGTTTATCAGGGGGTCTCATAGGTGCTCCCAGGATGCTCTTACACACTATTAAAGATGATTATACCTCTGTTATTATATTTGGGACAACACTCCTGTAATACGTTGAGTTTTGTAATAAAAGGATAAAAAACTAGACAAAATAATTAGTAAAGTAGACAGGACTAGAATGGTCTAGAATGGTCAGGAGTAGAATGACTTCCTCATTTTGATAGTTTTAGCTTGACAAACTACTAGAACAGTGATGTCACTGATATTGCTTGATGTGCGCATGTTGGCCTCATTGTTCATGTTTCTTTCTCTCCAGATCGCACTTGTAAAGTTTGGAATTTAGTGACTGGACAAGAAATAATGTCTCTTGGAGGCCACCCTAACAATGTGGTATCTGTGAAATACTGCTCCAGCCTGGTCTTCACAGTCTCCACATCTTATGTTAAGGTGTGGGATATAAGAGACTCTGCTAAATGTATACGGACTCTAACGTAAGTGTCGGCTTTAAACTGTCTGATTTTACTAAGCTTCTAATTGAAATACAGTACTGAAACATGCAACTGATTTCCTCCAATATAAAATGGTAGATGGGCCTTTAAGAGAGCACATATTGGGCAGTAAAGAGCTCACCAGGGGGGTTGGTCCTGGTTTGGCTTCTTAAAGCTGGTTATAGTCTGCATGTTCCTCTAGTTCTTCAGGCCAGGTGACACCCGGAGATGCTTGTTCGGCCAGCACTCACAGGACTGTTACAATTCCTGCTGGAGAAAATCAGATCAATCAAATTGCACTGAACCCAACTGGCACTTTCCTGTATGCCTCCGCAGGAAATGCAGTGAGAATGTGGGATCTCAAGAGGTGAGGCAACAAAAAAATAAAGGCATTTTATTACACAGTCTTTTTAAAACAAATGCAAAGTAAATTAAACAAACTGTAAGTTTTTAAAGATCGAGGGGATTTGTTTTGAGAGAGTGGAATTTAGAAAGTAATAAAATGGTTTCAACGGTAAACTATAAGGAACAGTAATTTAACAGCTCCTCCCTGCAACTAAATTTTTGATGTTTTTGTTCTACTGTTACAATTAATGGGTCAGTTGAAGCCATCTGCGCAGGCACAAGAATTACTACCTTGAAATTAAATTAAATCGGTATAGATCAGGAATTGCATGTGTCAAAAGTATCACAACCCTCTGTCTTCGTGGTAACTAGGATGCACAATAAGCAAATTTAATCAATTGTCCTCCATAACTACTTTTAAAGGACAAGTGCATACTGAAGAGCTGATCTGAGTCACTTTTCGATGTTTTCCTTGTCCCTTAGGTTTCTGTCTACAGGCAAACTGACTGGTCATATTGGACCTGTCATGTGTCTTACTGTTGACCAGACCGGGAATGGACAGGATTTAATCATTACTGGGTCAAAAGATCATTACATAAAGGTATGAGAAAAATAACACTGGAAATCAATTACATAGCTGAGAATTGTGTAGACCTCCTCAAACTATAAGTGTAATGTGAGTAAATTGATTCGTACAGGCAAGACTTTTTGTATCAAATGGTTATGAGGAAGCACAAAACGTCTAATCATTAAACTACCACTTTTTTGAAACTTGGGTCACTGTGGCACTAGGCTATCCAATTTGACTCCTAGATCAGATGGTGAATTGCATATATATATAATTTTTTATGTGTTTTTATTTATCAGCAATAGATTGCTTACAATGTTGTTTTCATGTGTGTCCTGGGAGCAGTACAAGCTATGTAGTCAAGTCAACATAATACATTTTACAGTAAGTAGACAGTAAACCGCTTCTTGTCTCACATGTTATATCTGTTTTAAACGGCTCCTTTCAGTCTAAATACATGAACTGTTGACTTCTGATGGGAACGGGCATTCAGGAAAGGGTAATAATGACAAAACTGTTTTCTCTGTTCCAGATGTTTGATGTAACAGAAGGGGCTCTGGGGACAGTCAGCCCAACACACAACTTTGAGCCCCCACATTACGATGGTATTGAGTCTCTGGTGATTCAGGGAGACAGCCTCTTCAGTGGCTCCAGAGACAATGGCATTAAGAAATGGGACCTTTCTCGCAAAGACCTCCTCCAGGTTAGAGGGCTACAATGTAGAACTTCTTGAAGTGTTAAATGCTAGGCTTTTCGCATGTTGATAAATGTGTGTAAGGTCATACGTGTCTTTAACGGAAACATACAAATACTACCTTTTAAAATACATCTCAATCTAAAAGTATACTGTAACACAGTACAGAAAATAATTTGATTTCACTCTCGTGGTTTACAGTTGCAGAGTACTTTCAAGACTTATTGGCTTAATTCTTTAAAAAGCTGAGTCTCCTCCACACATTTATGCATTGTTCAATTCAAGTCAGAATTTTGGTGGTCTGGCTTCAGTAACAGGATTACAGAGTAGATTTTGTACGCCGTTGTGATAGGGTTGGCCGATGTGGTGATGTCAGGCCAGAATGCAGGAACAAAAACAGACCGGTAACTGCGGTGCAAAAAGGCGCTGCATTTATTTAAACACAGAGGAATAAAATATTTAAACAAAAACAACACTGCCCACAGAGCGAAATAAGAGTTAAACAAAACAAAATCGCAAACACAAAATCTAATAAGAAATCTTAAATTGGGCAGTAGCCTGCACTGATCCTACTTTGTTTTGTTCTTTCATTTTTTTTTGGTTTTCTCTCTCGCTCCCGTTCCTCCTCTCGAACAACCACATTAAAACTCCATACTCTCCCCACCTTACAGAGAGAGCTGCAGGCTTTTTAACAGGTGACCATCTCCCAATTTTAGCAACAAATTAACCACTTAATTAATTCGGAAGATAGCCACCTTCTGCACAAGGTTTTCAAGTGGATGGGGCTTCCCATCTACGCTGTAAAACAAAACAAACTACGGCTTCTCGTCGTCCTATATATTTTTAAATAAATACAAAAACGAACCAAAACAATAACGTGGCGAACGGCACCTCGCTCGTCCTCCACGTACAAAACAAACAGCTGCAGGCGGAGGGTACCCCGTTCTACATTAAACACAAAATCAAAACCAAACAAATACATGTAATGGCAGGACTTTTCCCTGCCCTCTTTTCCATGCACAGGATCCTCGCCCTGTTACAGCCTTGTTTGTATTTTATATTCCAAGAGTCCTTGTCCCTGCTCAGCATGTGCTAATTGATTACCAGAAGCACAACAGTGTATGTGTGTGAAAAAATGAATTTATGTGGTCATAATCCAATACAATTATAAGTGTTATGCCCACCACTGTCGGTATGTTTTACTTTTTGCAAATGTTTGTGCAAAAATGTTTGCAGTAATGTTTAGCAGTTAATATTGAAAACAGAAGTAGTCTAAAAGCTGTTGTCACGTCCAGTTAGGACACTTCTGTATGATTAATCTAATTGATAGAGTCTGTTCTTAACTAGTATTTATTTTTCCAGCAAGTTCCAAACGCCCACAGAGACTGGGTCTGTGCTTTGGGAGTTGTGCCTGGCTGCCCTGCTCTTCTAAGTGGCTGTAGAGGAGGTGTCCTCAAGCTGTGGCATGTGGACACGTTTTCACCACTGGGGGAAATGAAGGGGCACGACAGTCCTATAAATGCTATCTCCACCAACTCCAGCAACATATTTACAGCATCAGAGTGAGTATTTGTCAGTAATTAAGAGACTAATTGCAGGTAGTAAAATACTACGTATTTTATTAAAAGACACACATTTGAGTGTCTTCAATATCGTTGAGTGGATGAAACAGCAACAGAAAAAAAACAGGAATTGATGAGGCAAATTGTGACAAAGTAGAATCACTTTAATTACTTCCACTTTTCACACCATGGTAAAAATTAAATAAATACATAAAATAAAAATAAAAAACAGTGTGTACTTCCCTGACATGGAGTGATATCGATTCTTCAAAATGCACATGGCACATTTATGTTCTGGTGTTTAAGAACATAAGAACATAAGAAAGTTTACAAACGAGAGGAGGCCATTTGGCCCATCTTGCTCGTTTGGTTGTTAGTAGCTTATTGATCCCAAAATCTCATCAAGCAGCTTCTTGAAGGATCCCAGGGTGTCAGCTTCAACAACATTACTGGGGAGTTGATTCCAGACCCTCACAATTCTCTGTGTA
This sequence comes from Polyodon spathula, assembly GCF_017654505.1. Taxonomy (NCBI): domain Eukaryota; kingdom Metazoa; phylum Chordata; class Actinopteri; order Acipenseriformes; family Polyodontidae; genus Polyodon; species Polyodon spathula. Next base: position 31,169,449 of record NC_054541.1, on the reverse strand, counting down.
AAAAAGTGTCTCCTATTTTCTGTTCTGAATGCCCCTTTTTCTAAACTCCATTTGTGACCCCTGGTCCTTGTTTCTTTTTTCAGGCTGAAAAAGTCCCTTGTGTCGACACTGTCAATACCTTTTAGAATTTTGAATGCTTGAATTAGGTCGCCACGTAGTCTTCTTTGTTCAAGACTGAACAGATTCAATTCTTTTAGCCTGTCTGCATATGACATGCCTTTTAAGCCCGGAATAATTCTGGTCGCTCTTCTTTGCACTCTTTCTAGAACAGCAATATCTTTTTTATAGCGAGGTGACCAGAACTGCACACAATATTCAAGATGAGGTCTTACTAATGCATTGTACAGTTTTAACATTACTTCCCTTGATTTAAATTCAACACTTTTCACAATGTATCCGAGCATCTTGTTAGCCTTTTTTATAGCTTCCCCACATTGTCTAGATGAAGACATTTCTGAGTCAACAAAAACTCCTAGGTCTTTTTCATAGATTCCTTCTCCAATTTCAATATCTCCCATATGATATTTATAATGTACATTTTTATTTCCTGCGTGCAGTACCTTACACTTTTCTCTATTAAATGTCATTTGCCATGTGTCTGCCCAGTTCTGAATCTTGTCTAGATCATTTTGAATGACCTTTGCTGCTGCAACAGTGTTTGCCACTCCTCCTACTTTTGTGTCGTCTGCAAATTTAACAAGTTTGCTTACTATACCAGAATCTAAATCATTAATGTAGATTAGGAATAGCAGAGGACCTAATACTGATCCCTGTGGTACACCGCTGGTTACCACACTCCATTCTGAGGTTTTTCCTCTAATCAGTACTTTCTGTTTTCTACATGTTAACCACTCCCTAATCCATGTACATGTGTTTCCTTGAATCCCAACTGCGTTCAGTTTGAGAATTAATCTTTTGTGCGGGACTTTGTCAAAAGCTTTCTGGAAATCTAAATAAACCATGTCATATGCTTTGCAATTATCCATTATGGATGTTGCATCCTCAAAAAAATCAAGCAAGTTAGTTAGGCACGATCTCCCTTTCCTAAAACCATGTTGACTGTCTCCCAGTACCCTGTTACCATATAGGTAATTTTCCATTTTGGATCTTATTATAGTTTCCATAAGTTTGCATATAATAGAAGTCAGGCTTACTGGTCTGTAGTTACCTGGTTCAGTTTTGTTTCCCTTTTTGTGGATCGGTATTACGTTTGCAATTTTCCAGTCTGTCGGTACCACCCCTGTGTCAAGAGACTGCTGCATGATCTTGGTTAGCGGTTTGTAAATTACTTCTTTCATTTCTTTGAGTACTACTGGGAGGATCTCATCCGGCCCAGGGGATTTGTTTATTTTAAGAGCTCCTAGTCCCTTTAACACTTCTGCCTCAGTTATGCTAAAGTTATTTAAAACTGGATAGGAACTGGATGACATGTGGGGCATGTTGTCAGTATCTTCCTTTGTAAAAACTTGTGAAAAGTAATCATTTAACATATTTGCTATTTTTTTTTCTTCATCTACGATTTTGCCATTTGTATCTCTTAAACATTTAATCTTCTCTTTGAATGTTCTCTTGCTGTTGTAATATTGGAAAAACATTTTGGAATTGGTTTTAGCTCCCTTAGCAATGTTCATTTCTATTTCTCTCTTGGCCTTTCTAACTTCCTTTTTGACTTGCGTTTGCAGTTCTGTGTACTCTTTCTGCGTACTTTCTTTTTGGTCCTTTTTTAATGCTCTGTAAAGTGCCTTTTTTCGCTGAATATTTTTTTTAATTGATCTATTAAACCATTTTGGCAATTTAGTTTTACATTTAGATTTGTCTACTTTAGGGATATAATTGTTTTGCGCCTCTAGTACTACATTTTTGAAGAACAACCATCCTTCTTCTGTGGGTGTTTTCTCTATTTTACTCCAATCTACTTCTGTTAGTCTCTGTTTCATACCTTCATAGTTTGCTTTTCTAAAATTGTAAACCTTAGCTTTAATCTTTACTTTTGGGGATTTAAAAAACACTTCAAATGAGACCATGTTGTGGTCTGAGTTTGCCAGTGGTTCTCTGACCTCTGTTTTAGTTATTCTATCTTCGTTATTTGAAAAGACTAAATCAAGGCATGCCTCCCCTCTAGTGGGTGCCTTCACAAATTGTGTTAGGAAGCAGTCATTTGTCATTTCCACCATTTCTATTTCATCCTTCGCGCTACCCACCGGGTTTTCCCATTTTATTTGGGGGAAGTTGAAATCCCCCATTAGTATGGCTTCTCCTTTGCTACACACCTTTCTAATGTCATTGTATAACAGATTATTGTGCTCACCGTCTGAATCTGGCGGTCTATAGCATGCTCCTATTATTATGCCTTTTGAATTTTTGTCCGTTATTCTGACCCATATTGATTCGGTTTTATTTTCTTTGTCCAGGTTTAACACCTGGGCTTCAAGACTGTTTCTTATGTATAGCGCTACCCCTCCTCCTCTTCTGTCCTGCCTGTCTTTCCTATACAGTGTATACCCACAAATATTATATTCGTCCCCATCACTCTCAGATAACCATGTTTCTGTAACACCTATCACATCATAGTTACCTGTTAGTGCAGTAGCTTCAAGTTCTAGAATTTTGTTTCTGATACTTCTAGCATTTAGATAAATACATTTAATGGTTGTCTTACCTGAGTTGTTGTTCTTGTTTTGATGCGGTCTCCCTTCTGTTTTTTTGTTGATTTCTCCCCCCTTCCTTTCTAGTTTAAATGCTTCCGAACCTGCTCGAGGATCTTTTCTCTGAGTAGACTGGTTCCCTTGTTATTTAAATGCAGTCCATCCCGTCTATACAGATAGTCCTCGTTGTAGAATGTGGTCCAATGATCAAGATAGGTGAAGCCTATTAGCACCATAACCAAATAAAAAATAACAGCAGATAACAATGATAATCTAGCAGCAGTTTCCTCATCAACCTATTCATACAAAGATTTAATTTAAGATGGTAAATGGCTTATTCCTGATCATGAGTTTGAATGCAATAATAATAATAATAAGCACCTAAATGCAAGCATCTCAAAGCGCTGTACAGTTTAGAACATTAACACTAAAAACAACAAAACAAAATATAAACAACAAATAGACAGCATATAGTTAAAAATAAAACAAATTATAAAATAAAACATTGCACAGTGTCATAAGCCTAACCGTGATGAAATGCCTGTGCATAGAGATGCCTTTTTAGTTGTTTTTTAAAAGCATCAACAGTATTAGCGTCCTTGATCACATTAGCGCATAACAGCAGAAAGCCCTGTCACCCATAGAACGAGGGTGAGCCTTTGGAATCCTTAACAGACCCGAATTCGCAGAGTGTAGGTTGCGCGTGGGAATGCACCTCGTTAACAAACCAGACATGTCGTTTTGGGCCATTGAGCCATTTTAAGTTAATAACATTATTAAATCAATCCTGTTAATGTTTTGCAGTGATCATACAGTGAAAATATGGCGAGCACGAGGCAGTCTCGATGGACAGGCTTCTGATGCTACAGACGCAACCGATGAAGTCGGCATCAACTAAACTGGAAAGACCTGAGGATACTGTGAAAGGCATGCTGCACTATATGCACTTTTCTGTGAGACAGTGAGGAATCTGATAACTGGAATGAAGACACCTGAATCTCCTCTGCTTACTGAATAAGGGTTATTGTTCTTCAATGCTGTACATCAAGGAATCTGTATTCAATTAAAAAAAAACCTTTCTTCCTCCAGCTTCCCAACACTGTTAGACAGTAGTTTCTGTGTGCAGACTAAATGGTTGTAACTATGGCAGACCACTATAAGTAGTACTAGCTTTTGGCATTTACAGCAATCAATAATGCTCTAGCAATTTAGATGAAAGGAAATGCTTACTCAGCATATCTGCACTGAAATCAGACCTTTCGGAATCCATGACTGTCTTATCCTTAAGCTGGTCTTCACTGGAGGAAAAATAAGTCATGTGGTTTTCAGAAGTCTGGTTAAAAAGAGGTTATAGTCAAATGTATTACTGGGAACAGCTTAATGTCAAGTGAAATATCCTTATAGTGGCTATTTCTCAGCAAATAAACAAAGAGCTCTGAAATCTGTAAGATGTGCTTTTGTGTTTGAAAATGATGGGTGACCAAAGTGTGTAAAACTGTTTTAGTCCTCAGCAGGCTACTAATCCGTTACATTCCAGTACTTGATCCACTGGAGTTAATAGCATACAACTCTAGCAGAATTTTTGCTTATGTATTTTATTGTCTTACAAATGTGCTGTTAATTCATAACAACCCGTCTAAATGTCAGATTTGTCAATATTACTTTAACTATTTTTTATTTTTGTTTATTTGATTTTAATACTATCTTGAATGCAATCTTGAATTTTTTTTTTGTTTACAAACTGGACAAGAACTGTACCTGGAATTAGATATAAGCTGTATATAGATTTTAGTGTAAAGAGAAGAAATATTACACTATGCCTGCGAGAATGTTGACATGCTGTAGACAGTAGATAATGACTTTGGAAGGTAATATTCAGCTGCTCAAGTTTACCCAGTTTTGATTTTACCACGTTGATAAGCTTTATGTATATAAGAATGTTGTTGTTGTGTTTTTTGTTTTTTTTTCTGAATTTTAGCGGCAGTCAAAAAAAAAAAAAAAAACTAGCAACATTTGTTTTGCCATATTCATTGTGAAATAAATGTTATCTGTTAAAGCCTAACATTTCTGTGTTGCTTATTGGAGTCAATGAGGAGTGACACATTTTGTAATGATAACCTACATTTTGAGAATAGCTATGATCAAATTATTATTATATTTTTTTAACTGTCTGAAATTTCGAATATGGCTTATCTCCATTTTAGTTCTGACTATATATACTTTATATTAAGGTTAGTCTATTGGAGGAGGTTACATTATAGGGCGAGTCAGTCATCCATACATTAAAAACGGAATTTGCTAAAATAATTCCAAGCATCCTACCAAATGTCATTGACCAGCATAAGTGTTCAAGAAGAAATCTTAATTCAAGCATACTACATTGATGTGTTTCCATTTAAAAACTTCTCATTTGCCATAAATCAAATAGGGGCTTATTTACAGTACACATTGACCCCATACTAAATTCGGTTGGTAAAAAGTTGTTTTTCACGACTGGAATATTGGATCATAAATAAAAAGTGTATTAATTGGTGTAACACAAAATAAGTCATTATTGCCAGTTAAAACAGGTCTGACTAATGAGCTGGTAAACTGCCCCTGAACAAACATAAATGGGTTGGTATTTTTATCTACATTATCTTCTTTATAATATTGAAGGTAATAACGTCTTGCTATGTTCAGAAAGGTTAGCACGTAGAGCACAAAATGAAATTGATTTAAATCTAGTGGTGAGTAACGGATGTTTTGAACTGCTGAGTTCTTTAGGTCACAACAGTCTTAATTAGCAGCTAAATTACCTGCTGTGTTTGGAGAGGCCAAGACATTCTGCAATTCACTGCTTCGTTACTTGTCTGCCTCAGGTCTATTCAAAACATGTTTCTACTAATGGACCAACATCTGAAATGTTTTCTGAATCAAATGCTTATGTTACAACATACTGTATGATCTATCTATCACTGATGTTGATGGTTATATGATCACATGACCATTCACCACAGTGTGGACTACTACAGCTAAGCGGTTCTTCATTGTATGAACACTGACAATATACAGTTATAACAGACTAAGGTACAGAGGAGAGAGGACACATTTTCATATAATCACGGTGATTCAAATCTCACTGTCATCTGTATGCTGCATTCATACCAAATGATTTATAGGAATTGTCTAAAGAGCTCTGATTAGTGGTCTTTTCTACACCATGTCCTATAGACTAACAGGGATTGTCTCAAGAAACAAAAATAGCTTGATCATAAAATGAAGTTAAGACACAGCAGAACTTGGTTTGAACACTGTAGCACAACACATTGAGAGTATCAGAATCTGGAGTGAATCACATGGAGACCCCTTTCCAGCCATCCATAAGTACAGAAGCATCAAACTGAATATCTAACTGTGCAGTTGTGATAAAACCTGGTAAGGATTCTTAAAATTATTTAATATATCTAAAGCACTGTACCTAAGGTGTGGCCCTCGTAATCTCTGTAGGAAATCTGCAGTCTAGAAATAAAGGAACTTTATGATTCAATGACAAACGTTTCAACTTTATTTGAAGCATTTGTGACCTACTGTACATAATAATAATAATAACAATAATAATATGTTGTATAGCGCCTTAAATTAAAAGAAATCCCTAAGTGCTTTCCATTTTTAAAAATACATAAATATGCATAAAACAATACAATTAAAACTATGCAGCGTAGTAAGCCAATGTATAAAAATGAGTCTTGAGGTGCGATTTAAACAGACTCTGAGTCCCTGATAGGCCTTGGAAGGGAGTTCCAGAGGCGAGGGGCCACAGAGCAAAAGGCACAATCTCTCATAGTTTGTAATTTTGTTCTTGGCATGGAAAGGAGATCATTTTTTAGCTGACTGCAAGTTACGTTGGGAAATGTAGCAGCAAAGCCGATCCTTGATGTAAGATGGACCCAGGCTATTCAAGGCCTCAAAGGTCAGCAGCAAGATCTTAAAGTTGGTTCTATATTTAATTGGTAAGCACAAGAGATGCTAAAACTGGTGTTATGTGGTCATGCTTTCTTTTTCTTCTGAAAACTCGAGCAGCAGAATTTTGAATGTATTGCAACCTATTAAGAACATTACAAATAAGGCATGACAGCAGTCAATTCTCAATGAAATGAAGGCATATATCAGACATTGACAAAGATGATCTAAGGCCAGCGATGTTTCATAGATGAAAACAGATATTTCTAACATGGGTCTCAAAAGACAACTTAGAGTCATGACCATAGACCATAGAAGGCACAGTATTAGGTAAGATTCAATGATTGTGAAACTGTGAAAAACTTACTTTTAATGCTTGGGAATAAAAATGATTATAGCAAGGCCTCCCACAAAATAGTTGTATATTGAAAATGTTAGCATTGAATTAGAATCTGGAGCAACAGGGAAAGATAGTGATTTGTTAAAGCTAATAATAGCTCAATGAAAAATGAAAACAAACTAAAAGTGTTTTATTAGAGCAACAAATAATTTGATTGTATTTACTGTGCGTTAAATCACTGGTGTTTGTTTATAGGTTTCTTGCAGGATGGATACTAGTGTTTAAGCTTTTTACATATAACTAAGATAAAGTACATGTTATGTACCCCAAACAATTTAATGGAAACCCACTAAAATGGCTTGTCTCTGTTTTAGTCCCAGTTCCTTACAGTTTGTTCAAACAGTAAACAGGCTACATTCTTAATACTGCCACTAGATGGCAATGTTGTGCCATTTGTAACATTCCACATAATTAGCAAGTTGGCCCTTATGGGAAACATCCATATTTCCTTCCAATAAAATACAGTAAAACCTTGATTATCTTAACTTTGATTTTACAAACACCTAATCTTAGCAGATCCCTGGACCCTGGTAACCTTGTCATGTTGTGTGCAATGCTTTTGTGCCCCATAATGGAAAATGTGTGCGCCACCAGCAAACTATCTCTTGTATTCACTGTAACGGTACAATATTGTATGTAATATATTTTAAATGTACAAAAGGTTCATATTGTAATGAGTGTGGTGTATTTTTTGATAATGTCAGATTAACAGTTAAACTAATAAATAGATTTCACCAATGCTCAATTGTACCAGTTAGCTCAGACAATAGAAGCATTACTGTAAGGTGTGTTCTCACTGCAACTAATAGCACTGTGGCAATATTCAGCTATTAGCTGGTGTTCTGTAAAAAGCACATTGGATGTGGAGCTCTTTGATGGTGGATTGAGATATGTCTTGTCAGTGTGATCACTAAACTATAAATGGATTGGGAATGACTGGATCTGTGTGCTTGTGTGTGCTTGTGTGTGGTTTTGGGAGAACTGTTATTGTCCAAATGTTTTTCTTTCTACTGTATTAGAACTTTCACTAAAATATGTATTATTTTCATTACAACGTATTGTAATTCAAAAAGCCAGTAAAAATAACGAACTGTACATGTAGAGAGAAAACTGAAACTATGAAAATGAAAACTCTTTCCCTTAAATGGGAATCATACTCCTATTGTCTGTACCTATATAGTATAACACAATGCTTTTTATAAAACATTTGACTGTAAGATAGTAGAAATACTATAGGAAACTAACACAATTCATTAGACCTTTGATAAATCCTCCTGGTCAAATTCTTTGTCTACGTTTCGGTTAGAAGTTTTCATTATGATCTTGATAAAGACGTGTAGTCAATATATTTCTCTTAGGATTCTACATATCTTAAAATTGATTGCTTCATAGTTTATGTTATTTTCACTGCAGGACCCCAGAGCTATAAAGCTTTGAATGGAGTTCTCTTAACATCAGACAGAGCTTTGGCACTGACAGCACACTTAAGAATTATGTAGGTGCCAATCTGTAAGTGGTTTGGGGAAATTTAATTTCCAGTACTTTTGTTTCCGTTACTTTAAACAGCCTAAAAAGTATTTTGTTTGTTTGTTTGTTTGTTTGTTTGTTTGTTTTATGGTCAAAATTCTAAAATCTGAAAGTGCCCTGTATAAACAACATTTCATATTTCCTGTAGATATAAACACAATCAGTTTTCCAGTTGAGTTGTTTAAAGCATATATACCTGGTTCAGATCATTCCGAAATAGGTACCTGCAATCATTGTCCAGCATCAAGTCCATATTCAAGTCTGTTTCATGCAAAAGTGTTTTAAAATGTTACTTTCCGTCTAATTAAAGTCTGGTTAACAAATCAGAGAGCTTTCCAGCAGGGCCCAGGTGCAGCAGTCAGTAAATGTCCCAGTCCATTAATATATGGGTCCCTTAAAAAAAAAAAAAAAAAATCCATTCACATATGAGTACAGCAATCAATCAGCACAAAAAAAAAGATTCTGGAATTGAAACATTGCCATACATTTTCTAACGTTTAAACTGTAATCAAGACTGCTATCTGTGGCATGATGGGAAAGACTCTTATGAGGGTGGCTCAAGATAAAACGCAACAACAAGCTGGTGGTTAGCTACTTCAAATATCGTTTGAATGCCATATTTTCCTTATTATACATCTCATCTTTGAAGTAATAACAGTAACACAGCAGGTCTAATTTGATGGATCTTTCACCACCACCCTACACATAATAAACCCGCTGACATCATTCCACTGCATTTTTTTAATTGTCGTGAACTGAATAGCGTTAAAGGTTGGCAGCATTTAAACCCGCCACTGCTTAGATCCTCACTGAGCCTTCGCATCAACACAAAACTATTTTCAGATCCTTAAAACTTCCCATACTGTAGATAAAACTGAAACTCACAACTAAGCAACAAGGAAACTAATTAAGAAATGCCTTTAGGCAGGATTTTAACAGTGAAACAAAATGTGGCAGGGAATTCCTAAGACTAAAAGGCAAAAGTAAGCTGTGTGTAACCTTGAATGCAACAAGGTTAAAATCAAACAGGACTGTCTGTGTTTCTTTATACTGTACAGTAGGGGAAAACAACAGTAATGTCAGGCGACAATGTAACAAAAAGGATACTTGATGCTTCTAAATGATATCTTCACAACAAGCTCTAGTGACAATCGACACTTTAAGTCAATGTCCTGTGTCTATACAATAATTTAAATGGATTTGTGTTTATTTCAATGGATAACCTTGGGTGGACCTGTCATATATCTCAATTATAGTTCCACATAGAGAACATAGAATCTTTAAACTCCTAGTGGGAGATAAACAATTACAACTGCGAGTTCATTTCATTCATTAAATATGTTTGTAAACCTAGTCTACATTTAACTAACTTGTAAGGGCTGTATTGGTTCTTGGATCTTGCAGTGGAGTTTCTCCCCATGGGGAAAGGAAAGACTGAGTGATCCCCTGGTGTTGCTGTCAGACTGCATACTGTAGCTATATTCTAACCAGACACTGTGACTTTGATTGACAGCTCTCCCTGCATGTTCTCGCTTTGTTTGAAAGATAGAACCTAGGGTGTGGGGAAAGGTTACAATCTGCCAATGAAGTGCAAAACAAATTCTAGTCCTCCTCAGAAATAAACCTTGAATAGGAATTGTACTTTATAAATACAGACCAATTACCATTTTCAGCATCCTTGTAAGAGGAAACAATTAAACACCATTGCAGGTTCTGATATTTTTTTCATTCAGTAAATACAGTACATATTGAAACATTTTTTTATTCTTGTTTTTTGTATCTGGTATTTTCTGGAATTCAATATTTTTTGGGAAGAATACAACGTTATGTGTTAACATGTTAGATTATTAAAAGATTACCCTTCTAGCACCCCTTCTAGCTATAGGGGTCTCCTTAGAGTATTCATATGATCATTATTATTAGAGACCTTACAATACTGCATTTAGTGCAAGAGTATACGATTTCCTCCAATATGCCCCATTTACCAAATCTACATCAAAATTAAAAGTTCAAAATTCATGGACATATGTGTGTCTGGATGGATGAAGCAAATATTTACAGTATCTGCACCTCATTGTGAAGCTGTGGTAGAAAGGTCAGAAATCCTGCAGCTAAAATTATCTTTCAAAACTGGTAAGCAAACAATACAGAGCTCACAGAAGCAACAGATTACCCAGGAACAGTGTTATACTTACCTCTACTGACACTTTTACTGATACCTGTTTGTGTTTCTGTTTCAAATAAAATGCCCATTATATGTGTATTTTATATCCCATTACAGATTATTAAAAAAAGATATTATGGATAGCGTTCAATGCCACCTCATTTATCTACCACTCAAGAGTAGTCTTTGTGGGTGTTACCATTTAATGCGAGGGATAAAACTCAATTTACCTTTGGTAAGCATCTTATATTAAATTATTAACATGTACTTTGCCGACTATTATATGAGGCAAATGCAGTTACAAATTGACAATGCAGTTACAGCATTTGTTAAATGAAGCTGAAGCTTTGTGAATGGACTGCATGTGAGAGATGAGGGAGAATGACACTATGGGACCAGCAGGGACCATGCAACCCTTTCATATCTCTCGAGGGCATCTCTGGCCTTCCCTCACCCCCTGCCTTACCTCACCCCCTGCCATTCAGATCAGACCCTCTCTCGAGCTTGAACTGCCAATTGTGCCAAACAGTGAGATGATTTTAAGTCTAGATTATGACCAACGGTTTGAGAGTCCTTGCATACACGTTTTCTCTGCATTAACATCAATGTTTTATGTGTTACATTATACATTGACTACATGCCAAAAGTTTATAACAATGCAAGTCATTAACAGTAAAACATTTTAATAGGATCTTTGCATATATCCACTGGCAGGTATATACACTTGCATTTTTACATAATGGATATCCAATTGTTTAGAACAAGCTATTTGCTTGGGTGATTTGGGAACATTAGAAAGTGTCTGTTTAATTTTTACATAAACTATATAATATTTTTATACAGTGCCTTTCATAGTGGACCACCATCACAAAGTGCTTTACAAGATACAAGACTAGGTTGTGTGAACTATGCACCAGCTACAGAGTCACTTACAATAACATCTCACCTGAAAGACAGAACACAAGGAGGTTAAGTGACTTGCTGAGGGTCACACAGTGATTCAGTGGCTGAACTGGAATTTGAACTAGGGACCTCCTAGTTATAAGTCAATTTCCTTAACCACTGGACCACACAACCTCAACGGAACCATGTTTTCAATTGGGATGAAAGGTAATAAGGATATTCTTTGGAGGTTATTGTCACATTTTACCTATACTTTTTCATAATACTAAAGCTGTAATTTTGATTTCACAGAAAGTGCTGAGGAATATATGTCTTAATGACATGCCTTTTTTGGTGGAGAAAAACACTTAAGAACACATCACAGTCAAAAATCTGTTGGTGGCTTGCCAACTATTTTATTTCATTAAAGCAATGAAGATGAACAAAGAAGCCCCAATTCCATTTGTTTAAATAATAAAAAAACAAAAAACGTAATTCTGGCAGATGTCAACAGACAGTCAATAGATATGCCATGCATGTGTATATCATTAGTAAGTATGTTTTTGATAGGGTGGTAGTTTCCTGCTCCAGCCACTCTATCTAAATAATGCGCAGTTAAACAACATGATTGCCATTCACAATCACGTTTTCAAATTGTGAGGATTGCGTGAATAGGGTTTTAGTAGCTCTACATACCAGCCCTTCAGGTGTTAGACTGTATTCAAATGTACCAATGTGTCGGAAAGCAAAAACATACAAATGAGCTGCATGAACGTGATTTAATATTTGTTCATTACAGTAATTAACTGCTGGAATGTGTTGAAATTGCACAAGAACAACGAAAGCGAGATCTAAATCAAATGTAAGGTGTATAGTGCCTTTTATGGCATTAGCTGAAAGAAGAGTTTAGATAACGTTACTATACTATTGTATTCTTCTGTAATTTACTGAACGTGTACCTTTATGTAATAGACCTGTGACATTAGTAACTGTTACCAGTACAGCAGTGTACTTACTTTATTCTGCAATGCACATTAGCCCAGTTTACTTCATAGAACTAAAAAACACTTGTAGCTTAGATGAAATTTTAGTGGACTTGTTAGTATTTGAAAACAGACATTTACGTTTTAAGCTGACAGATGGCAGATTGACGAGAGCAGCGTTGATGGTTTTGTGATGGTTAGTTTGGTCGATTCATTCCAGTGTGGCTGCCTTCAATGCATTGTGTAATTACTTTCAAACTACAAACCTGCCAAGCATAAGTGATTTAGCTATAACAACATGTATTGCAGAGCTAGAGATTTTATAAAAAATGCATATTGGTTGTGTTTTATGCACATGTGGCTAATTTGAGAGCAATTCATGAAAGGTCACAGCCACTTTGATAAAGAGATAGTTACAGTCAGTCAGAAAAATGTGCTCACCACTGATTTGTACAAGATTTGATCAGATAACATGTCCTACTTACAGTCAGGTGCATGTTCGTTTGAAAAGAGTTTAAAGCAACAAATGCAAACACTTCAGCTTTTCCAATAATGTTATAACATCTGTAATTACCTACCCATTCTCTTTATTAATATAAATAAAAAAGTGGTAAAGTGGTAAGCATATATATATATATATATATATATATATATATATATATATATATATATATAGAGAGAGAGAGAGAGAGAGAGAGAGAGAGAGAGAGAGAGAGAGAGAGAGAGAGACAGAGAGAGAGAGAGAGAATAATAATAAGGATCTTGCAATGCATAATTTAAATGAGAAGAAACAGAGATTTGCCCTGAGTCTCCGCCCAGACCCCCTTAAGTTTTACAATAACAAATTAAACAGCGTCAATTAGGATCTTTGTATTTCACAGGTGAAAACTAAATTGCTCAACGATTCCTATACTGTATATTTTAATTAAACATGACCTATAATCTTATTTAATTTGAATACAGTTGATCCATTGTAACACTTATAGAATCAAGCAAACGAGTGATGATATCTATGAGATGAGACAGTAATAGTAACACATTTATTTCCTCATGCTGAATACTGTGTATGTTGTCTTTAAGTTACTGGATCACACACATCTTTATTTTTTTTATTTAGTGTGTTTAATGCTTAATTTTTTTTCTCCTTACCGAAGCAATTCCTCACACAGCTTAGATCATCCAAAAGTTCAGTGGGCGTCCTTCGATCCCACCACCAAACCAGCTTCCTCTTTTACAAACAGGAACTCAAAAGCTGATGTCGGTGAGCTACCAACCTCTGGAGGATGAAGCTCAGCTCTGCAGGTGTCTGCTCTGAGTTCATTGGGCGCCTGGCCAGCAGGGTTTGCTGTAGTGCGATGTAGAGAAACAGTCTCTACAAGTTGCCGGTTAGGCCTCTCTAGCCTACGGGAGCACCAGACTGAGTCACACACTTAGCAGCTTTATAATATAGAGCATTATCTTCAGAACAGATTCAGTGGGGGATGATAAATCACTTCAGTGTGGTGGTTAGCAGTTTTAAATGATTTTTAAAGGAAAGCTAGTCTTGATAAAGCAATACTTACTGGTAATATATTAAAGTTCAAGTATAAAGTATGAATGTGCAATCTAGGTATGCTATGTAAATAAGACAAATAATTTACTCAAAAAAAGCTTTCTTCATATTTGACATACCCTACTGTAACATACTGTAACACTGTAATTGTATCACCTATCTGTTATTTAAATGTCATTGTTATGATAGAAAAATTCAAGAGTTTGTCTGAACACAAGGTGGAATGTATAGGGTAGTTACTGAACTGAAAACAAAATCTTGTCAAATATAGATAGCAACAGCAACTATGGAAACATGAAACAGGTTTAACTCCTTATTGTGAATAAAATGGGAGATTAGCATGCTCCCTTGGTCTAAATCAAAGGGTTAGACAGCCAATTCTGTCACTGAATAACCATTTTCTTATATTCCTGGTGCTCTAAAACTGTATTTTATGCACATATTACAAGGCAAATGTGCATTGTGTAACATGACACCATTTAACAACAGAACACGCTATTTGACACAGTTTTATCTGTATAAAACAGTGGAATCATCTGATATTTTCCTGCAGTTACAAACACGGTTGTGTTTCGTCCTATGGTGGCTCATGAGGACATGGCAGATGGTTATGTCAAGATCACAATACTGAAGTACTGATATCTAGAAATGATCTTTTAAGCTCTACTCCCGTTTGCCATGTCCTCAAACTAACTACAGCCTCCCCGAACTGAGGGGAGCGAAAGGCCAATGCAGCACTCCCTGAGCGTTCTCAGCCAAGATCGGCAACTTGAGGCGAGTGAGTGGGATTTGATCAGCAACTTGGTTGGTGGTGGTGGGGGGGGGGGGGGGGGTACAGGATTTGAATCATGCTCATGTGACTCACCAAGAACCATCGCTTTTCTGTGAGTTACTTCAAAGATGCTATTTCACACATCACAAATGCAAGTCACTTTTTAATGGTACTATCACCTGATTTGGCTGAGCTATTTATTGAAGTCTATATTTTGGGTGCCCCTTGTCTGATTCTGAAGAAACCACAGTATTCTTGGGCTTTGTTATGCTATACTATTAAACATAGCTCTGTACATGCAAGTCTGGGTGATCAAGTTTTTATGAAACTAATACTATACTGTACTTGGTGGTCCTCTCTTGCCTTGATCACTGCCTGAGGCAACTACTGCTTGTGTTTACTTGATCCTCAGTTCATGCTGCCATATCTAAATCAAAAGTATACTGCAGTTTAGGATGCTGACCAGCCCAATGAAAGGCATCTTAAAGGCAATGAAAGGCAACATGAAACAATTTCAATCAGTTTCACTTTGCGAGTAGTCTGCCTGGCACATCGTTGATGTAAAGAGACAACGGCACGCCTTGCTGGAAGTGCATTTGCTTTTCTTTCTGTAAACCCGCTCGAATTCCTTTTGCCTCGAGAAACTGGAATACAGACAATACAGGAGCCGTACATAAATATAAATACTGAACATCTGGACATTTTGGCCTCTAGCATATTGTAAGGTTTATTATGCTGATAAGACGTATTTGACATGTGTGAGATCATTTTGGTGTCTATTATGATTATTGTAAATCTGCATTTTCAGTAGCAAATTCGAATACAAGTTGGATTTTATAGACTTTTTACATTCCAGTAACTGAAAAAAGTGATCTAGTCGATTATATTATATTATTACTTTAAACATTTATGTCTGTAAATTACATATTAAAATACCCTGATAATTAATAATGATTTAACTATATTATTATGATAATGGTTTCTATAATAGCAATAATAATAATAATAATAATAATGGCGGTTTTCATTGTGGTCAAAGTGCTGTTTGAAATGTGCCAGTAGGTAAGGGTTAATAAAAGTAGTTATATATATTCTACGCCTATGCGATTAATTTACATGACAAGTCTATGTGTAGATGTAGGGGGTATAAATAGTATCCGGCACGCACATGGTTAATCCACCCTACCAATCTTTTCCGCTGACTTTCCTCTCCTGAAATCTCCAATGAATTTATTTCGATTCCCCCCCCCCCCCCCCCCCCGCTCCATTCCAGCATTCTAGCAGCTAATGCTGTCAGGAGTCTTTGGTGACGTTGTGTTTGTTTTGAAGTGACATCACCCCGCTGCTCTTTCCTGCCTTGGCGCTGGTCTTCTTTCTCACATGCTATTGTGTACTTTATGGGATCGTTGATTGCAGTTTTAGCGACTGGATAAATACTAAGAGATGGACAACGGCTTCATGAACATGGCGTCCATAGGACAATTCGACCCCCTCCATGCCAGTATCCCGGCCACTAAAGTTGAGCTCACAGTGTCCTGCAGGTAAGGGGATCGCTAAAATTAACCTAATTTAATGTGCACTGGTGCTGCTGCTGGCATTCTTGTAGAGAGTGAGCATGTGCTACATTTCTGATACTGACTATCCGTTCTAGCAAAGGTCTTAAGTATTCCAACTCTTAAACAAGTGTCCTAGATTCAAGTTAGAATTGATATTTGTTTTTTCTAACTTTACTAAAACAAGTCAATGTTTTTAAACACTCCAGTGTTGTCATTTTTAAACTGTAGCCTGACAACAGCGTTTGTTTACGTGTTGAAAAAAGAGGTTCTGCGTCAAGATTTTTCACCACCTTTGGACTGTAGCTGTTTATTATCTTGGAAGACTATGTTGAATAGGACAGAGCCGTCAGACATCGGAGACCCCTGGGCACTGGGGACAATGGTCGCCCCGACCATATTACAGTAGGACATAAATAGGAATTCTTGTCTTAAGAAAAATCTAGTTTTATTTTTGTCGTATTCCGACTTAACCTTTCCAGACAGTTTGGAAACAGCACAGTACTGTATGTGTTAAGACATGCTTTTTTTCAGTGCATGAAGTCCGTGGCAGAGGTACGGGATCCAGGGAGGTGGGGGCAGGCCCCCCCCGCCTGCCTCCCCCGAACACACCATTAAAAATGTGCGGGTCCATACCCCGCACTTTGACATAAGAAATATGTGAACAGCGAAAAAAAGACGCATTTATAGCACACCATATTTAGTTGCGGTTATACTTCAGCTGGGGGCCCTGGACATGTGCCTTAAGAGGTCACTGACTGCAGTTAAGTTCTTGTAGTAATGGTTTAACCGAATTAAACTGTCTGCGTGTTAAGAATGGGTATAGTAAAAAAAAATCAATCTATGATTATTATTATTATTATTATTATTATTATTATTATTATTATTATTATTATTACTACACTTTACTGTTATTAGAACACAGCATCGTTGTTTTCAAACTTGGGAACCGAAAATAGATCTGTTAACAAATACGTTTGTAACGTTACTGGATCATTTTTTTTTAATTGACAACGTAAGGAGGAATTGGATAAAAGCCTCCACACTTTCCTTGGTAAATATATTACTGTATTACTACGGATCCTGTGAACGGATTTTACAGGGGCCATTGTTTGTTTATAATATAGTTATACCTAAACTTTTTTTTTTTTTTTTTAAATGCACTTTTAATAATAATAATAATAAACTAATAATAATAATAATAATACATTTTCTTCACGATGAAACATATGCAAAACTTAATGTATAATTATAGACTTAAAAGTTATTAATATTTTTAATATATTTTTTCTACTGAAATAAAATTGATTCATTATTTTATAACCTGTTGCATATTAAGCTACTAGTCATATATGTTTCAATTCGTTACCTTGTTTTTGTGGTGGGGCTGACAAAGATCATATATGAATGCTAATTTATTTAAACATGTGACAGTTTTTTAAATCTAGTGGTTTTATACATTCTGACAGTAAGGTCCAAACACATAAAATGAAGGTTAGGGATGAAACATATATTGTTTTAATTTAACCCAGTCTCTGTCAACAGAACTGGCAGCTACTAACAGAGGCTACCCTCAGAAATAACAGCTTTTTCTAGGTTGCATAACAGCAAAGGGCAACCCCAAGCCCTGTTTCAGGGCAGCCTGGCGTGTTTGTCAGGAGATAATATTTACTGGCTGGATAGATTAACAAAGATTACACGCAACTTGAAATAAGTTAACTTGTTCAATTGAATATAATTATATATATATATTATATACTATATATATAGCTCTGGAAAAAATTAAGAGACCACTGCAAAATTATCAGTTTCTCTGGTTTTACTATTTATAGGTATGTGTTTGGGTAAAATGAACATTTTTGTTTTATTCTATAAACTACTGACAACATTTCTCCCAAATTCCAAATAAAAATATTGTCATTTAGAGCATTTATTTGCAGAAAATGACAACTGGTCAAAATAACAAAAAAGATGCAGTGTTGTCAGACCTCGAATAATGCAAAGAAAATCAGTTCATATTCATTTTTAAACAACACAATACTAATGTTTTAACTTAGGAAGAGTTCAGAAATCAGTATTTGGTGGAATAACCCTGATTTTCAAGCACAGCTTTCATGTGTCTTGGCATGCTCTCCACCAGTCTTTCACATTGATGTTGGGTGACTTTATATATATATATATATATATATATATATATATATATATATATATATATATATATATATATATATATATAATCTCCCCAAACACAGATTTTGCATAGCATGGTTTGTATGATCTGGCAATGGATTGGTTGAAGAAAACTCAAAAAAATAGTGTTTTAACTTTCATGAACTGTCTCAGAAGAAGAGTAATTTAAAGTGCTGTACAGTAAGCAAACTGCCTTATGAAATTTTGGTGCTACACTAATCATTGTGTAATTATGGAAATAATTCATTAAAACATATATAATTATTTTCTCAAACTTAAGGTATTCACTTCAAGCTGGTTCAGTAATTAAAGTATTATTAATTTCCCCCAAATTACATGCACATTTTTTAATGAAAATTTTCAGAAAATGTAAAAATAAAGTAAATGGTCAGAAGGGGGGGGTGGGGGGGGTGGGGTGGGGGGGGGGGTGGGGGGCAAACTCCCACACCAAACCACACCACCCCCTCGAGGGCCCTACATGACTCGAGGGCCACACTTTGGGAACCCTGCTTTAAGTGCTCTGTCATGACAGATGTGTACTGAAGGCTGAATACAGTGGACCCAGCAGCAAAAATCACCTATTGTGCAAATCTATAGCTGGAAAGGATGGCACTGCATCACCCCAGTACTCACACCTCAGAAACTAATACATGATTGTGTAATAATCTGGTTTACAGATAATGCTCTGTGTTCCTTAGTTCAGGCAAAGTTCAGGAATTCACAAAGCACAGGGATCCAGTCTTGATTTTATGAATTCTTGAACTTGTTATACAATTTTACTTTGCCAGCCAGCCACTGATGAATGATAGCAAAACAGGATTCCTGAGTTAGCGTATTTTTTTTCATTACATATCCACTACATACCTTTGCAAGTTAAGTCAACACACTGCCATGCATACATATACTGGAAAGCTATTGTTGCAGCACCAATAGTCTACTGAGAAGTGGACCTGTTTTCTAAGAAAATATTTTCTATTAAGTGAATAATATGAGCAGGTTTCAGTAAAACATTTATTTGTAAAATCCACTCTATTACTAGACTGAAATAATGTTTAGTATTTTTGATCAATATTAATACAGACCAGCTCAGCGATCACAATGATTTGATGGCGTATGCATCACAGACTCACACTAGGTAAGCCTTACACACACTCATTTACACAGATGAAGTGTCTCTGTGCAGTTTCAACTTCACCTACCAAAATCAATACTTGACTCATTCAAGGTAAGTGTTATCCTGATGAGGTGACTGTGATCACTTCAAAATTGGAATTCAGAGCTGAGTGAAACTGAGGGTTCTATTTACTGTACTATTGTAGGCACTGATCACATTACCCAGAATGACTGTTCTTGAAATTCATTGAAAACCATCAAATGAGAACCTTTAGATCCATATTCATAATTCTGGGAAATAATGATGGACGACTGAGCAGCCCCCCTGGCCGTCTATTTAACCTTTTGTTTGACTTTGTGGGGATCATGGAGTCATTTCAGGCTGTTGGAGACCCTTTATTATCGTCTGTAAAGTTACAGTTTAATTAACTGTTGGTAATTATTGCTGAAGGCTTTCTTGTAATATTTCAGAGATATTCCTTTTCCATCATGCCCATCTTGTTATTGCTATCTTAGTTTGATACTTTGACCAGAAAAGAAAACCAGTTAAAAGTGACCAAAAGTTGAGCACTGGTCTGTCATGCATTGTAACCCCTATTTTACAAAAATATAGACGGGCCCGGGTTGATGTGCTTCACAAACATCACCTTTATAAGTAATGCAGACAATATTGTGGGAAATAGAAAATGTTTTGCTGTTGCAGGAAGGGATTTGAAATATTCAACAGGTTTTGTCTGCTGTTAACTTTTATTGCTCCTTTGAAGAGCATACGAAACTGCCAGAAGCAATTTAAGCAAAGTTTAACATTTACTATAGTGAGCATTCTGTACTGTAAAATCTTATAATTGCACATTATCACCAATCTGCATGGCAAGGCTTAATTAAAACTGGAAATGCTTTCAAAGTCCAGCAAAACATCACCTAGCAGCCAGCCAGAATCTTCCCTACTGAAGATGTTACTTCATTGCGTCAGACACTGACCAATCGCATGGTGAGCCAATCATTATGCATTTGTACCCGAGAGGGAGTAATGGGCTAGCTCTGTTAATGAGTGCTTTAACTTATGGTAACATAAAAGTCCAGCCATGTTTTTGCTTCCTTTACCCATCTTGTACTACATGGTCACATAGTAATGGTGCTGAAGCATTGTTTGTTAAACATAATGACACAGCTGCCTTGAATACTGCATTATTGTGTCACCAGAAACATACATCTGTGTAGAAACTGACATTTGCATTAGACATTTCATTTCTACTGTTCCTGTCCCTAGAGGGTCCAGTTCGGCCACAGCACACATCCATCCTTGGCAATTCTAACGTGACAACCAATAAATCAACTAATTAGGGACCATTATTATTGGCTTTTTCGTTGTGGAATCCTGGACTAACAAACATTATTCTCCTACTACTGAAACTGAACCCAGATTCTAAGGTGTTACATCCTATTTATAGTGTAAACACACTCATATGCCTCATATCATTTCTTTATAATGTTAGTGATATAAATCAATAAAGTTACTATTCGAGAAAGCCTTTATTACGTTGCCCTCTTGGCTGTCACATTAAAATGTCTCATTGCTAGTGTTCTGTCAGGGAGAATAACCATTCTTTGTTTAGATTGTGAAAGCAGATAGAAATGACTATCAGATTAATTGTACGGTATTGTCCCTTATTAAGGGGTTAAGTGTTGGGGTTTATGGCTTTTTTGAAACCCCATACTACAGTAGTATTCTTAACGGCAGTAGGGTTCCAGCTGGGCAATAGGATTTGAGGGTTTCTTTCAGAATATGAGTTCGTGAGAACTGACTCATCTAAGCTATTTTCTTATTTCTGTTCCGTGTTGATGACAGAGGCTGGTTTTTTTTGTAGCTTTCTAGGTTTCTCCCATCATCTACTTTTGTAAATTAATCGATTCCGTTGGATGGCTAGAAATTTTTTAAAGCATTTTTCAGCCTGCAATAGATTGTATTATAATTAAAATTACTGTAGATTAACATCCTTCTGATGTCCCATTGAAATCTAATATAACTCTCAGGGTATACAGATTAAACTGCATTAGCATCTCTGGACTTCACCTTTATAAAACCTTTACCACAATAGTTTTCTATCAGCATGCATATATAGTAATATATATATAGTAATATAGTTGTTATATTACTGTAAGCCAGTGAGATGCATGATAAAATATTATTATTGTAAAAGTGTGCCATCCTTATAACTGCATTTTAGATATTGGAAAGCTACAGTTAGTGCCCAATGTCATAATGTGGCATAATAGAGTTCCTTAGTGTCTGTTTACTATACATTCATAGTATTTTTCTATGCACTCCACTTTATCAAAAATACATTTTATTGCTCCATCTTTTGCTTGGCAAAGTGTTTGCCACTAATGGCAATCAATTTTTCTGGCAAACTTCTGGCAAAGTGTTTGCCATTAGTGGCAATCAATCTGTTGGTTGCCAGAGGTTTGCTTTAAAGTTCGACACTTCTGGCAAATGACTACAAACCTCTGCCGACATTTTGTGGTTTAGTTTGCTGCAAACTTGCCGCAAGCTATAAACTTTTATAAGGGAGTCCAGCTTGTTTACAAGACCTGCTTCCCACAACTACATTTAAAGAGGCATGCACGTACTTGAAGCAGAAGAAGCTTCAATACTATCTGCAAGCTTTGTTGTAGCTCAGAAATGCCTATAGAGCTCATGTTTTCAGGCCACAACCATTTATATTTTCAAGATCACAACTATTGCATTTGGTTTCTGCAATAGGTACACATTTACTATACATTAAGCAAGGACAGATAGAGGACTTTCATTTTCCAAGCATGCACCACCCCTACTACATGTAAAACCATTTGGAACAATGGAATATGGCACTTAATTTCTTACTATCACCTACATTGAACTGAGAATAGAAAAAAATATTAAGGTATGATTAGAGCATTTGCATTTATATATAAAAAAAAAAAAACTAAAATCATCTCATTCTTCCAAGCAGACCAATCACTTCTAAATGTATTTTATTAAACTGCTTTACAGTATCTACTTTACAGTACAGTAGTAATTAGTCACTTGTATCTTACACCAAGGAGTGGGGTGTAGGGACATTGATCCTGGTTCATTTTTTAATATAAACGTTGCTGGATTTGCAGCACTGGAGGCTGTAGTGAGTCCTTGCTATTTATCGACAAGCATTAGAGACCACAGACCTTTCCCCAATCTATCAAGGAGCTCCTTTAGAGGGCACCAGCAGAAGGAGGCTTTTGACAAACAGATCTTTATATACTTTTTATATAGCTCTTCTTTGTTGGATATAACCATTCGAGATGTGTTCAAATACTGTACGTAGCACAATATTGTGGTATTTTTTTCATACTTGGGAAGTAAGTGTCAGTATTCCAAACAGAGAGTATTATCTTCTTTGTAACACAATGTATTCATATGGAATCTCAACCATTGCCATGCTGCACTACCCATCAGTAACATGCCCTTGTTGTTATGTCGCCAGAGAGTGGCTAGAACAGAGTGCCAGATGAGCTCATAGCCTTTTAGTGGAATTCTTGAAACGTGTCCAATAACAAAAGGCTGGTACAACTGTTGCAGTGATTTATTACTCAGTTACAGTATGTCATTGCCACATATTTTTTAAAAGTGTTTATTATGACTGCATTCAATGTGCAGCAGCCCTGCCTATTTGCAGACTGTGGCAACGTGCCCTGCCCCTGGGTTGTTTGTGTTGTGTTGTATGTTACATGTAGTGTGTTAATGTTGGTGTAAAGTAATTGGTACACAGGATATAAATGGATCTGTGGAACACGAGTTGTTTAAAATGTATATTTGTATTTAGGCACGAGGATTGCACAGCACTTCACATGCAGGTAAAATGTAATAATATGCGAGCATGGGGAATTGCACTTTATTAATTCACGTGCAGTTGTACCGCGACTCCAATTAAATGATTGATTAGCAATCGAGTCTCGGTACAGCTGCATAAAAGCAGCATGTTTTCACTCACTCTGGGTTGTGTGTTCGGTGAGTGGAGAGGAGAGAATTTAAAATGATAACTATACGTAAATATATAACCGTTGTTTTGACTCGCCGTGTTTGTCTGTTAGTGCACTGTTTGTTTAAGTGTTAGTTTGTTTTGTTTGTCTATTTATTTTGGTATCAAGTGCCATGTTCTGTTTTTTGTACTATTTTATTTTATATAATGAACCGCGCAGCCATTTATCATTTCATCTCGCAGTACTGTGTGTTTCTTTTGGTCTGACGTCCCCACTACAGCCGTCTTTGTCACACAGACACATCAAGTATTCAGGTGTAAACCTCTTGAGTGCTCATAAACTGACAGACAGACATTTGATGGGAGCAAAGTACCATCTATCAGCAAACTGAAATATTTTTGCTTATTTGTTTCTCTGTTGTAAAGTAAATACTTGTAAACACTGCATGTTTGTAGGCCATGATGTGTGTTTAGGCAGAAAAACAAATGTTGTAAATGTTGTACAGTGTTGCAGATGAACAACTGGAAAAAAAGGACAGATTACTTGTTGCATAAAAAAGCAAAACAATTCAGGATGTGTTGATGACTGACATATTTTGGAGTTTTTATTTATCAAAATGTCGCTAGCGGAAGTATTTTGGTTTATATGAACATTTGCGCAATTGAGAAGCACTTTTTTTCTTCTCAGTTCTCATGCAGGTTCAAACCTGCATTTTAGTTGTTCTGTAAGTTTTTGAGCCTCTGTGATTAGTCCCCTCTTCCCTTTTTGGCATATTGCCCCAGCAGAGGCTACTTTTAAGTCCAGTTCAGTCCTTCTCTGTGTTCTCTTTTTGTAGGTGCTCAATGTTTTCCTCCTTATCAGATTTGGTTAGTGAGATGGGCTGTCTGATTGATTGTTTTGCAGTACCTTCATCACTGCCTGTGACTAGTGGGCTGATTGGTTGGGAAGGCTTCTGACAAGTTGGCTAAAACAGTTAATTACTTCCAAGCACCCCTTTTATTCCTTGCCATTCATAACACATAGCAAATAGATTAATGGTTTATTATCTTTTCTAATGAGACACATCTAACAGCATTCCAGCCACCCAAATGGAAATTTCCATGCTAAAATGAACTTAGCTAATGGGCACAATTCTTGTTTTAACAGCCAGTTTGACATAATCTGAAATGCTAATAAAAGCACTTAGCAGGATAAATGTGCTTAGACTTCTCACTGCTGATAGACGTGCCATGGTCAAATCGGTCAATACTGGTGGGTGGTTCTTGAGGTAGCGTTTTATTAACTCTTCTGGGTCTTACGTATTGCAGTATTTGCACTGTATCTGAGAAAGTATTGAAAGTACCATCCAAAAACGCTGTAGTTTCCTACAGTATACTGCAGAACAAACTAGTGTACAGTACTCACTCTTTATTTTGCTGTCTGGCTACAACATCTTGAAATATTGAAAGCAGTAAATTAGTGAAGGTTCATTATATCGTGAAGGATTGTACATCCTGTTGTGGCATTGCTTTTTCCCCCAATATCCTCTGTAGTGAGCCTTTTTGCTTGATAATTGACATGGCTCTGTTACTGTGACCAATGACATATCATATCAATAATGACCACCACTGCTTGTATTTGTTCTTAATTAATGTACCTTTGAGCATGGGTGTGGTAACAGTCTCGTTTAAACAGGAAATTAGAAGAGGAAGAATGATACAATAGTTACCATGTAAGTTAGGAATTACTTGGCCTATTGTTAATGTATTTCCTGCCAAGTGCTGTACTTTGTACTTTACTGGAAATACTTTAGCTGTGAAACTCCCACACTGTACTAAACTCTGACATGCAGCCATAAAAAATATATAATACTTTTTATATATATAATATTTAAAAAAAAGGTTCTGTTAGCTTTATATACTATGGGCAATGCATAGCTGATCCTACTGTACATTTAAAAAAATATATAGTTTATGATATAGTTAGTTATAGGACATAATGAGAACAATCTTTGTTTTGAACTGGTGAATGGTTTATTTTAATGATCTATTACAGTATTGCAAGCCTCCCTGACATATACTGATACAATATCTTCATAGAATGTGGAAGAAATGCAACACCTTGCCCAGATTTATTTATATATTAACAGTGCTCTCCTTTGCCATTCAAACTAAAAAGTGGAGCAATATTCTGTGAGCAAGCCCTGCTGTTAGAAATATACACATTTGTATTATATTTTTACAAAATAAGTAATGGCATCCTGTGTATATAGGATCTTTAGTAAAACTGTTTGGAAGTGGTAATGCTACAATAATAATTGCAGGTCATCACAATCATTAAGTAGTTCATAAAAAATGAGTACTGCCATTATCCCTGCAATAAAGTATAATTATTAACCCTGAAAAGTATTTCTAATTGTATTATCATCCAGTAATGTAAAAAAAAATGCTGTTCTTAATAGATCAAAAAGGTCATGTTGATTAAGCCTGGAAAGGCCTAATTAAGTGCTCAATTGATGGTTTAATTGACATATTTGGTCAGCTGCTCAGTCCTTTTATTAAGTACTGTAAAAGTTGCAAGGCTGATGGCTCTTGTTAATCTACTGCTTTAGTTTATAATTTTTAATTAGAAACCATACCTCATTGAATGCTTACAGCAGTTTTCAGATTCATTTGTTATATAAACATGTTTACAGTACTAATCCTGAGGTGAACAGCGTGTGTTTGTGAGCTTCTGTAGAGGCACAGAGGTGAACGGCATATAGTGGTGTGCAAAAGTTTGGGGCTGCCTATGAATTTCAATATTCTGTCCTTTTCTCATTGGTTCTTACAAAATGAAGGCACAGGCAAGTAATGCTGTTGACACTAAAAGACGGAGTCAATTCTGTATAAAACAGGGAAAGTTGTTATACATTTTGTAAAAGCCAAAAAGGAAATTGGTGATAATAATCAGATACCTTCTGTTTTAAAAAAGAAGACAAGAATAGTAAATATCATTCTAAATCAAAGTATTATATCGGTAGTTGTTTTTGTGATATCCATAGGGAATGATAGGCCAGTCATGCAGAATGTATAGAAAGCTACATGAATGCTGAATAATAATGTTCCAATACTGTATGTCACAATATTAATAATTTACCTGACGTCCATTCTAAGAACTGACTATATATATACAGGGGAGAGCTATCAATAGTAACAAATGACTATCTCTGAGTGTCCCCATTTTGCCAGTGTTTTTGCATGGAGGATAAATGTGATTTCTGAACACACAAAGAATACTGCACATGAGGACAAAGTTGCAAATGGTGGAACAGTGCTAGCTGACAGTACAGTGTAATAAATAGAACGTGTACAAACCCTGTAAATTCTCCTTAATTCATGACCTGATTCCAATCTACAGTGACTCACCTGTAACCCATTCCCTTGTGTCATGTTTGCATCGCAGTTAAGCTGGATACTTACAGCTAATCGATTGTGTATGCAGATTTAAACCATCTGTATCTAGTATTGCATAGCTTTGTTATGTAAGCTGAGTCAACTGTTTAAAAAAGCTGCTGCTCTGTAGTTGTAAATTAGTTTATCTGTAAACATAATATACATTTTAACCCCTTTCCATGTATAGAAGAACACCTGATAGTGACCTCTCCAGTATATTTCTGATTATATATTTTCCCAAGGTAAATTCACTGCAGTGTATGTAAAGACCGTTTTTAGATAGTTTTGGTTTAATTCTCAAGTTTTAAAATCATAGCCAAATAATTATGTGTACCTTCATGATGTCTTTTGAAATGTTATTAACAATTAAAACAATATGTATTTTTTGACATAGCCTAAGGGTAAATAAAAAGTAATTAAAATGACAATTTTAACTTTAAGGCCTCTACACACTGGATGTGACTGTGTCGTACAACGCACCACCTGGTGTTTAGGGAACTGACCAGTGAGGAACAGCTCAACGAAAACTCTGACCCTTGAGTTCTATTCCAGTCCTGGTCTTTATACCAACCAGGTTATAAATTAGTTAGTGCCTGTAAGCAGCTTAATTAACTACATTAAAACCTGCTTGGAGTAAAAACCTGGACTGGATTTAATCTCGAGGGCTAGAGTTCAGTACCACTGCTTTAAGGTTGCACATGTAAGAACAACACAGCAGTGAAAGTACTCTACAGGTGAGATTGAGCTACAGTATAACCCCATCATATATAGTAAAGCACTTTGTAAATGGATTCTTCTGAAAGGCACTATAAACACGTCATTGTGCATGCAATCATGTACTCCTAGTCTCTGATGGACAGTCAACTACAAGCTCACTTTACTAGTGCTTAAATTCCCCAAGCCAGTTCAATTTTACTTTGCAACATGGCAGTTTCATTGTAGTATATTAAAGCTTCATAAATTATTTCCATTTCTTGTTGTTTGACAGAATGTTGCAGTGATACTTGGCTCATATTGGATACAAAAATTGTACCTTTTTATGTTACGTATCCTCTTTAAACTCAATCCGAAGTTTTACAAGGGGGGAAATTAGATGCTGTGACAGGGTAGCCGTGTGGTGACGTCAGGCCAGATGCAGGAAGAAAAACAAAGGAAAAACACTGCTGTGCAAAAGTCATGGCGTGCACTGTTTTTATTTTTAGATACAAAAATAAATAAAATGTTTTAACCAAAAAAACCACTACTCACAGAACAAATAAAACAGATAAACAGAACAAAATCATGAATACGAAAAACTAAACACACAGGTCAGGCTTGGCAGGTCGCTTTCACTGATCCTGGTGCAGAGAGCTGCAGGCTTTTATTTGCTATGGCCGAGGGGTTAACTATCAATAATCTCATTACACCCTGGCCACAATCTGCAAAAGTTTTTAAATTAGTAACTGGCAGAGGACGGGCTGCCAACCTCGCCTATATTTTAATATAGCGCCTTTCATAGTGGACCATCATCACAAAATTCTAAAAATAAATAAATAATCATGTACAGGGCTTTTTGCCCTGTTACAGACGCATATGACAATTAAAAAACAAACAAAGCAAAAAAAAATAACCATTTTAATTAGCTTCAGATTCACTGTCATTTATTTTATTATAATGTTGATAAAGCAAACCGGCGTTAAACTGAAATCTGCAGTAATGCAATGCATCATTTATTGTAACCCTAACTACATTTTACTATGTCTGTTTGAAATTGCAATGAAATATAAATTAAGAATTAACATTTTCATATAGTCACAGGTATTCACTTTTATATATATAGCACACAAGTGTTTGTGTGTGTGTGTTTTTTGCCCGCTTAGTTAACATATTGGTTTTACATCTTCTGTCACCATAAGGATGGATTCTGTCCCTTTGTTGTTAGCCGATATACTCCAGTTCTGCTCTCTGTGGCTAGAAATCTAGTTCAGTGAGATTGTGCAGCCACAGAGGAAACATTATTGAGGTCACAGTACAAGGAAAAGCCATAGCAGGAAAGTACCTTATGAGATCTCAATTGTGTCTGGCTGCTGAAGAGAAAAACAGAAAGAATAAGCATTCGTTACAGATGTGAAATGCATGTGATAGGAGAATGTGTGGAGTCTGTTGTGTTGTGGTGTAGTTTCAACCGCATCAGGATATGTTTTAAAAAAAAAAAAAAAAAAAAAAAAAAAAAAAACTTTAGTGTGTTCATAAAATCAGCCTGAAATCAGAAAACCTGGCTGATTTTACGAACACACTATATACTGTAGTACAATTGTATGTGCCTACCTTTTAATTACATTTCAGTGTTCATTTAACAGAGTGATAATAACCAAGTGTCCATCACATTTAATTGTGTCTATATTGTGTGTTTGTGTGTTTTTTTTAATTTAAGATTGACAGGGATGAGGTTAAAATCCCATTCCAGCAAAAACCCTTGTGCAGAATGTGGCCGGGTCCTAATTGATTTTTTGGTTGCCAGTTAGACTTGTCCACATGGTATGAAGGAGGAGCCAGCTTCTTTGTTCAGAGGCTCAGATAGGAACGCATGCCAGAGCAGCAGGTTGTGCCCCAGGTGTGAGTCGCACTGAGACAGCAATTCCTGGCTCTAGCAAGCCTTGGGCACAAAACCACCAAGTTTACACATTTTCTTACCTCCTACTTACAGTAACAACATTATCACCTGTCCCCCTTTTCCATGTGTTACAGATGTCTTTTTTTCATTTTGGATATAAAGATATGTCAAATGTGCTATAAATATGATATTTCAAATGTGCTGCTGATTCCTGGTAGAGTACTTACTGTAATTACTTCCAGTTCTGTAGTTCAAACTCACTCCAATAATCTACCTGCATTAATGCCTAAAACAAAGGTACCCGGAAGCATCAGCTATTTTTATCGGTTGCCTTGGTTATTACTCCTTTAACCCACCGTTTTATGTACAATGTACTTGAAGTATTACAAAGTATTATGAGATACAGCAATTTAGAAATACCCGAGAGCTCACCTGGCCCATATAGGTACACATGTAGAATGCGAGATTGAGATGATAATTCCAAGCATTCTGGAAATCTGCAGTACTACTGTCACATAAGTGTAACTTTCAAAGACCTGCATAACTGAAATCAATCTGCTTTCAGGAATTCGGCTTTGACCATTTGATCAGCAACATCTGAATCTTACGGCTTTAGATGAAGATGAAGCCAGCTTGAAAAGACAGCTTGTGACAGTGTGTGCACTTGGTAATGGCTGCTCTTTCTGAACTATAGTGCTTTTTGTTTTTGTACCACTTTGTTCTAGTGCCTAGTCCAGATAATGATACCATGTGCAGGATTTGCTATTTTTTTCTCCATATTTGGTTAAATTATTATACTCTAAATGAAAAGTGATGTGTTACTCCTTTAGCTTATTGGAGACTACATTTATGAAAAGGGTGTTTCATTAGACATCACATAAGTTAAAGAATACACAGCGCAGTATTTAAATCAGAATGAATCAATACAAGTACTGTACAACCAAAAGGAGATCTTAGACGTTCCCACATACATCCCCTTAGGATGTGACACCTACCTTGTCATGTTCTCCAGTGTTATCAGCTTACTGCTCTTCTGCATCTCAGAATATTTCCTTATGTATGAAGAAGCAGATCTTGTTACATATAGACAGCCTGCCTGGAGGCTGTTTGAATTCTGCAGGCTGTAAGCTCTCCATATGGCATACCCCAGCACTCCTAAGAGTATATAATATAGTTTTTTTTAAGAGAGCGTGTGTGCTTTTAGAAAATTGCCAGGAATACACTGTAGTGAATGTCTGCATCCACAACACATTTCTGCATGCTGTGAATATAGGCTAGCCATTTGCTTACAGTTGGGAAACTTATAAATGGTTCTACTTCTCGATCCTTTTAGCGTTTATAACAAATTACATTAAAAATAGAGTGGTGATGTAATGTAGATTTGCCTCCTTTAGGTAGTGGAGCTATCTTATTATATCTTGTTATTCTTTATCTTGCCCATTTTAAGCTGCTTGTTTCCAAAAATTTCATGTACAGAATATTGAGCAGGAAAATCTGCATTTCTGTTTTCTTGGCCGGGTGTCATTGATTCAGGTGTGTTTTTCATTCTTTTAATTGGTATAATAATCAAGGCAGCTGTAAGGTATCTATGTAATATTCTGCTATACGCCCAATCTGGTACCACCAATGACGTTACAGTATTAATCTGCCCAAAAAAAACATTCAAGAGTAGCGCTTTGTTAAGATATGTTTTTTTTTGCATACTAGTCTCTATTGTTAAGGCCGCTACACACCAGACAAGCGAATATGCGCAGTGATATGACAGAAGGAGTACTTTGCTAAGTATCTTTCACACCACAGGCGACTTGGGAGCGGCACCAGGACAACACTGGAGCGACGCAAAACAAATAGGATTGAGTCCTATTTTTTGCGATTTCTTCACGCGACAACTAGGAATTGACCCATCAGAGAACAGCTTCAGTACATGGTGTACACCATTTTCTGTTAAAAAATACCCAGAGCTTATGACAAAGGTTATCGTAATTATGAAGATACAGCGATGAAGGATAGTATATGTGAGTCCGTTTTGAAGGAACTGGATAAGCCTGGTATGTATGATTTATTACCATGTACAGTAATCCGTCACGTATCTGCCCGTCAACATATCCGCTCTAACCACTTATACGCCATGATCAATCGCTTCAGCAACGTTAGTTTATTATTCAACAGAAAAGATTAGTTCCAACCATTCCAGGATTGTAAGATCCAACCAAAGTTTTGTACACTGTGTTGTATGTGCTCCGTGCGCAACCATTGCTGTTAGTGTCACAGGAGCTGTTCAGTGTGTTGATATGTAAATAAATCCTGCGGGGCATATCAACTGCAGCCTCCTTCTCGATCTCCTGCCTGTCACTCAGCAGTGAATGCACGCGCCCACACGGCAGACGGCTCCGCTGTCACAAACATTAATACCCTGTGTCTTTAAAAACAAGGGATTTTTAGGGAGCTCCCTAATAAAAGCTGAATCTCAAAACAATAATTGTGTGAATGTAGTAATTGTTACAGCTGTGTATAATGGTATTTAAAACAGGATTCATTCATCTGACTTTTTACATATCCACCCTTACTCAGGTCCCACCGCAGTCGAATATGCGACGGATTAGTGTATGTTGAAATACCATCAGACACTCATTCTCATCATGTTGTTGAATATATACCGGTCTTGATCATAGTTTTGTCAAAAGCAATTTTTTATAGCTTTTAATGGATCTGGCAGTTTTCAAATCTGTCGCATCCCGTCTGTGTCGCTTCTGGTGTGTATGGTCATGCAGGTGCAAAAGTATGTTGTTGCTCATTGAAAAATTGCATTGCACCTGGTCTGTAGCAGCCTTTAGTTATTTAACCCTTTGCAGTCCATTTATTTAGTGCTTGTCAGGCACGTCGGGTCCAATGTATTTTCACATGCTCTGTTTATTTAAAAGGCAGTGCATAGCAAAAGGACATCAGTACTGCATCTCCAGCCAAGCCTTGTTCGCTGTATTTTTCACATACCTCTTCATAGTCTTGCATACTGATAAATCCTCTCCTGATCATTTGTTTTATCACCAAACTCCTTAATAATCTGATTCGAGTCATTATTTTATTACTGTAACATCTCAAAAAGTTCTGCAAATGTCTGTGATATTCTTTGAGCGCTGGATGTGGAAGCAGCTATCTCCTTTGTTTGTGTCCGTGTTATCTCTGTGGTGCATGGGGCTGTCTGTATTGCTCAGGTACGCCCCCTTTTTTTCGGCTTCGTTCGGCTCCTATCGGTGTCACTTGGCCATTGGAAGGTTTCCT
Source organism: Polyodon spathula (assembly GCF_017654505.1). Classification (NCBI taxonomy): domain Eukaryota; kingdom Metazoa; phylum Chordata; class Actinopteri; order Acipenseriformes; family Polyodontidae; genus Polyodon; species Polyodon spathula. Next base: position 31,136,442 of record NC_054541.1, on the reverse strand, counting down.
CAGCTTATTCTGGAGAAACAAGAACTACAGACCTGTGCTTTACATCTTTTTGATGATGTCGAACAGGGTCCGAAAGGGAAAATTGTAATGTTGGACCTGGTCCAACATAGGACCGCAAAGGGTTAAATGGTTCAGTTTTAATGATTTGCACAGAGTTTGTTGTATTGTCTGGTGCTAGACAGTCACTAAAGTATGAACAGTTCTGAATCTGGGATCATTGCCTCACAGGCAGACCCTTCATTATCTGACACTGCAAGGGGCAGGCTGTGCTCAACTAAGGAAGCTGTGAAAAGCCCTTCTGCTCCAGTCACTGCTAAATTTCAATTTGATGTCAGGAATTTGTTCCAGATTCTTTCTCTTTGCAATGTACTGCAATGTATTTTGGTCCCTCCGTGTGCCATGTGTAATCATTTATAGCTCCATGAGATGAGCTATGCTGAAATTAAAGTCTAAAATCCATGCAATAAATATGACTGTATCCTATTTTTGGATGCTTTTATGCCTGGGTAGTATTTGACACTAATATTTTATTTAATTACTTTCACATTTAACCTTCTGTGATGTAGCCTTCTGCTGTAATGCTATACAAAATTATACTGGAAAGTAGAAGGCTCTCTGTAATCTTTTTAAAACACTGTGTATGACCACCTGTATAAACATCCAATAACACAGTATGGAGGGTTACTGTATACAGTAACTGTGAGAACTGAATAATGCATTCTGTGGTTAAACTTGTGCTGTATATAACACTGATCAAGGCATTAGGCACAATGTCTGTCTAAATTATAGCTTTACCATCTTTCCTTGTTTGTATATGTTGTAGTTATTAGAGAGATAATTTGAGTAATATCGGTGTTCTGTTTGTATCACAATACATTGCTTTAGTATCAAACAAAAATAAAGATAGGGTTTTGTTGTTTGATTTCAGAAAATGGCTTCTAATTTCTCTGTACTGTAGTTTGATCTGTCACCAAGCCAAGTTTAGAATTGGGAGGTCATACTTATACAGTATTATTATGTGCATTCCACTGTTGTAATTAAGATTGTTTTTTTTTAAGAATACTGTGTTGCCCCCCCCCCCCCCCCCCCCCCCCCAAAAAAAAACAGCCCGAAATGTCCAAATTATTTTTGACGCAGTCAGTACTAAGTATTGGTAAAGAAAGATAGCCCTAGGATTACTTACTAAACATTTTTATTGTACAGTCATCATCTAACTGTTAAGTATCATCTTTATTTCTACAATTAAACATTTACAAAACTAGATACAGCTGGCCAGTTATCGATCATTTCACTCACTGTATTGCTATCTGACCAACCTTTGCCTAAAGCTTTTTATATGGTGCCAGCACATAAACTGTAGATTAGAAAGGAACCTACAGTCAGATCGCTTTCGTATTTTTTATTCTAGACATGTAATGTGCCCGATGAAACACACTGTATAAGTGTTGTATAACACTGTAGCTTTCCTGTGAAATGTGAAACAACCACACAAAATTATTGTGATGTCAACGTTAGCGACTTCTCATAACTAGGGGTCCACTTAAATCACAGAGAATTTACATATTTTTCCCGGGTAGCTTATGGAATAAATTAAGGATTTAACTGACATTTCGTGAACCTGTTTAAACATTAAACAAACCTAAGTAGATAGTATTTCGGAGCATTATAAAAGCGTAAAAATAGTGTTACAGTGTTAAACACTGCACAGTTATGCACATTCACTTTCAAGAATGAAATAGAAATAATCTTTATTTAAATATTGTATGTACTGTAAATTGCAGGCAATTTACCATATTTTGAAAAAATCATGTCATTTTAGCGTACTTGAAAATTGAACAGAAATCATTATCAACGTACCTGTAGCAAATGCTGTTTTCATTTTAGCACGTTGTAGTCCTTTACAGTGTCTTAATGAAAAGCCCTTTCTTTTTTGTAGCCATTTTAGTGCAGGCATGTATCTGACGCCAGGCCTGTGCCTTTTTACACCAGTTCACAATACACATGCTCAGTTAACTGTATAAAAAGTATAACTGTTTATGGCAATGTTGCCCCACCCCTGTGTGCATTTTGTGTTGTATGTTGCGTGTTGTGTGTTAATGTTGGTGTATAGTCATTGGTACACGGGATATAAATGGGTCTGTGGAACACAAGTTGTTTAAAATGTATATTTGTATTTAGGCACGAGCATTGCACAGAACTTAACGTGCAGGTAAAATGTAATATGTGAGCACGGGGAATTGCACTTTTATTAATTCACATGCAGTTGTTCCGAGACTTCAATTGAATGATTGATTAGCAATCGAGTCTTGGTACAGCTGCATAAAAGCAGCATGTTTTCACTCACTCTGGGTTGTGTGTTCGGAGAGTAGAGAACGGGATTGGAGATGGAGGTAATAATCAAAGTGATAGTTAAAATATCAGCTAACCGTGTTTATCTGTGTAGTCTGTTTTGTTTGTCTCTTTATTTTGGCGAAAGTGCCGTGTCCTGTGTGTTTTGTCTTTACAACCTTTTATTTTCTGTCTGTTTCATTATTAAATGCTGAGCGAAACCAATCGCTCAGCTTCACCAAACTCCACCTCGCTGTTGTTTATTTCCTGGTTCCTGGTTTCTGGTCTGACGTCACCCACTGCAGCCGTCTTTGTGACACTGCTGTACATTTAATACACTTGGGCGGGGTATACACTTAAATGATATACACTTATCTCGTATTCCCAACTATGTTCTTATGTTCTTAAATTCCAGTAAAAGGGCAATTTGTAAAAAGAGGATTCTACTGTATTTAGGTTATCTACAAAACAAAAATTAGTCAAGTGACACATGTTTTGGCTAATGTTTTCTTCATAGTTTAGCTTTGTGTAAGGCTGGTTTTAAATTATACACAGCTCATCCAGCTAACAAGAAGGTTGTTTGTTTATGAAATAAGACAGAGAAGCAAGTAGCATTAAAATACAAGGTATATATCATTCCATGCTATATGTTTTGTGTATAGAAGCCTGGGGAGTCTTTTAGAAGTACAAGACTCCTCAGGCTGTTGGTTCTGTGTGGTACTCTATACTCGATGGCAGAAAGATGTGAGACACGCAAAAAAAAACACAATTAAATGACCCATATATTGGAACTACATGTGTGACAAAAAGTGACATGCTTTTTACGTGTTTTTAAAAAAAATGTTATTATAGATGCTGTTGCACACCATGTTTAGGGTTGGGTGGTCATTCTGTGTAGATCAAAGAAATTATTTGGGTGTACTCCAGGTACCCAATTTTAAATTAAGACAAGGAGATTGCATTTCTTGGAACTTAGTTCACATATTTTCTAAATTAGATATTGCCTTTCTTTAGTGATACCGTATTCCATAAGTTCAGCAGAAGCTGTTCCTGTGTTGTAGAAACCATGTACTGTTGCCAGGACACTGTGAGTGGATTCTGATTTACAGGATGTAAGAATTTACCATTACGGTTTGTTTTGTGACAACATCTCATGAGCTACTGGAAGAGAATGAAATAAACTGCATTAACTCTAGTTACAGAACATTAGGCTTCTAGCTGAGGCTCCCAATCCCCTAATGTTACTCATCAACGTTGTAACGGGGTGACACGTCTGAGTCACAAGTCCACCTCTCACGTCAGGATCACAGAGACACTCAGAGTTTTCCTTCTTTTGTTTTCACGGTACAAGAATTTATTTTCTTTTAAGTAATATTAAGCATTGATTCACATACTAGTCAGTCCTCTCCCTCTTTTCCCTTACAGACAGTCTTTTAAAGAGCTAGCCACGCACACATTAACAACCTTATTTAAACAATTTAGTACTGTTTCTTTTTATTACAAAAATATATATCTTTAAATAGTTAAATATATAAAACATCACATATAAAACCTTAAAGTCATTTGTTTCCTTTTTATTCTGTGCACTCGCACACACAGTATTTTTAAAAATGCATAATTGTACCTACAGACAAGCAAGCATTTCATTTTTTTTCTCAACGTTAGTATTTAGGGTGTTAGTTACTGTTATTATGCAATATACTATTATGATATAAAATACCGTGGCTCAGCTGCACAGGAAATTAAACCAACACGGCTTCATACTGTAACTATAAAAACACCAGCCCAGAGTCAGCTACATATAACATATTGTAAGCATCATGCCCCAGTAAGGGTGCTCCCTCACAAACGTCTTTTGGATAGACTAAAATTGATACAGAGTGCTACTGGAGAACCAACAGAACAGCAGTAGTGATAAATAGTGGTATTTTTATGGCTGAGCAGTCAGTCAGTGTATGTAATTTAAACTTTAATTTGTTAATTTCACACTCCACTTAATTGTTGTTGTGCCTAATGGAATAATGAAGTGTCTACTTCAGGTTTTAGATGATTGCATGGAAAGGACCCAATCAAATAATCAAATATCTCAGCGCTCGTTTTAATTTTTCAGATTTTCGCAGTGATGACAGAAAGTATTACATGCTTGCTCACTGCAATGTGTCTGTCACAATTAATAGAAAATAATATTTACAGTGATAACGCTTGTTATATCAATCACAACACCAGGCATTCTTGGGGGATTTGCTTTTGTTTCAGCTGTTGGTTATAAACAAGAAAAGTATATCTATTTAAATGGTAACCAACAGTGTAAAAGTATTTCACCGATAATTATGGACTAATGCATACTATTTGTAAAATGGGAAATTCCTGCAGAAAAAAAAAGACCAGCATTTAATCTTTTAAAAACAGTAAAGTTTTGAAAAATGAAGAGAAGCAACCAGAAATCGATAGTAATTTTAGTAGTAGGACAGAAAAGGAGTAATTTGAATTGGTTACACTATGTTTGAAATGTGCGCCTACACCTTTAATTTTCAGGTTGGAATGAATGCAGGTTTGCGTTTGGACAGTTGGGGTTCCTGTTTATTGATGATGTGGCAGAACAAAGCTCTGCCCTTTTAAATTGGCAGGGATGGGGTTAACTTCCCCTGCCTGCCTGGGTTTATTATGTTCAGGTGGCTGGGGTTGATTAGTTGATTAGGTTGATTAACGATCAATCAGCGCCCAGCCACCTGAATAAAAGGAGGCCTCAGCTTCTCATTTGGGGAGAGGGAGCTGAGGAAGCAGGTTGGTTTTTTTTTTGGTTGTTTATCCCTGAATCCAGTGAAGGCATTGCCCAGCCTGGAAACTGTTATTTTTGTGAGTTTTGTTTTTTGCTTTATTTGTGTTTGAGTATTTGTTATTTTGCCCGTGTGCACTTTATTTTTGTTTATTTATAATAAAATAGTTATTTTTTTGAACTGCAGTCTGTCTCTGGGCCTCTATCCACTCGCCAGCCTGCCACATTTGGTGTCAGAAGTGGGATAGCGCCACCTAGAGGCTCAGAGCAGTATTTTTTGTTTTTGTTTGGTGGAATTTTTGGGATATTTTTTTTTTTTTTTTTTTTTTTTTTTTGAAAAAAAAAAATGGGAAAGAAGAGCAGACAGCGGCAAAGGCAGGAAAAGCAGCTGAAGAAATGTAAGCTGCTGCAGCCACCGCTGGAGGACCCGGCCAGCCTCTTCCCCTGGTGTTCCTGGTGCGGGAAGGAGGACCATCGTTGGCGGTCCTGCCCAGACGTGCCACCGGCAAACTGGTGTGGCCGGTGTGAGGAGGACGGCCACAACTGGGCAGGATGCCCCTACAACCAGGCCCAGGAAGAGGTGCAGTGTTCACCCCGGGCATCAGGGGCCACCCCACTACCTCCAGCACCACCACCTTCACCACCGTCCCAGGAGATCTGGGACTGGTTGATGCACCCTGAGGCAGACCTCGTCCACGATCTCCCCATAGTTATCAACACACTGTGGCGTCGAGATGGGGAGAGGTGGGAACAGTGGGAGGAACAGCACCACCCGGCCTCCTTCCCAGAGATTGCCCTCATGGTGGTTAATTACCTGGCGGTAGACATGGGAGATCCACCGGTCACTCCAATAAAGAGAGGTGAGCCGCCTTCCCGAGAGCCAGAGAGGGGTGAGCCGCCTTCCCGGGAGCCAGAGAGGGGCGAGGAGCTGCCGTCGCTCCCCAGAGCCAGAGAGGGGCGAGGAGCTGCCGTCGTCCCCAGAGCCAGAGAGGGGCGAGGAGCTGCCGTCGTCCCCAGAGCCAGAGAGGGGCGAGGAGCTGCCGTCGTCCCCAGAGCCAGAGAGGGGCGAGGAGCTGCCGTCGCTCCCAGAGCCAGAGAGGGGTGAGGAGCTGCCGTCGCTCCCAGAGCCAGAGAGGGGTGAGGAGCTGCCGTCGCTCCCAGAGCCAGAGAGGAGGAGGAGCCGCCGTCGCTCCCAGAGCCAGAGAGGGGTGAGGAGCTGCCGTCGTCCCCAGAGCCAGAGAGGGGTGAGGAGCCTCCGTCGCCCCCAGAGCCAGAGAGGGGTGAGGAGCCTCCGTCGTCCCCAGAGCCAGAGAGGGGTGAGGAGCTGCCGTCGCTCCCAGAGCCAGAGAGGGAGGAGGAGCCTGCCGTCACTCCCAGAGCCAGAGAGGGAGGAGGATCTGCTGTCGCTCCCAGAGCCAGAGAGGAGTGAGGAGCTGCCGTCGCTCCCAGAGCCAGAGAGGGAGGAGGATCTGCTGTCGCTCCCAGAGCCAGAGAGGGAGGAGGATCTGCCGTCGCTCCCAGAGCCAGAGAGGGGTGAGGAGCTGCCGTCGCTCCCAGAGCCAGAGAGGGAGGAGGATCTGCCGTCGCTCCCAGAGCCAGAGAGGGAGGAGGATCTGCTGTCGCTCCCAGAGCCAGAGAGGGAGGAGGATCTGCTGTCGCTCCCAGAGCCAGAGAGGGGTGAGGAGCTGCCGTCGCTCCCAGAGCCAGAGAGGGAGGAGGATCTGCCGTCGCTCCCAGAGCCAGAGAGGGAGGAGGATCTGCTGTCGCTCCCAGAGCCAGAGAGGAGTGAGGAGCTGCCGTCGCTCCCAGAGCCAGAGAGGGAGGAGGATCTGCCGTCGCTCCCAGAGCCAGAGAGGGAGGAGGATCTGCTGTCGCTCCCAGAGCCAGAGAGGGAGGAGGATCTGCTGTCGCTCCCAGAGCCAGAGAGGGAGGAGGATCTGCTGTCGCTCCCAGAGCCAGAGAGGGGTGAGGAGCTGCCGTCGCTCCCAGAGCCAGAGAGGGAGGAGGATCTGCCGTCGCTCCCAGAGCCAGAGAGGGAGGAGGAGCTGCTGTCGCTCCCAGAGCCAGAGAGGGAGGAGGAGCCTCCGTCGCTCCCAGAGCCAGAGAGGAGTGAGGAGCTGCCGTCGCTCCCAGAGCCAGAGAGGGAGGAGGATCTGCTGTCGCTCCCAGAGCCAGAGAGGGAGGAGGATCTGCCGTCGCTCCCAGAGCCAGAGAGGGGTGAGGAGCTGCCGTCGCTCCCAGAGCCAGAGAGGGAGGAGGATCTGCCGTCGCTCCCAGAGCCAGAGAGGGAGGAGGATCTGCCGTCGCTCCCAGAGCCAGAGAGGGAGGAGGAGCCTCCGTCACTCCCAGAGCCAGAGAGGGATGAGGAGCTGCCGTCGCTCCCAGAGCCAGAGAGGGAGGAGGATCTGCTGTCGCTCCCAGAGCCAGAGAGGGAGGAGGAGCTGCCGTCGCACCCAGAGCCAGAGAGGGGTGAGGAGCCGCCGCCGCTCTCAGAGCCCGAGAGGGAGGAGCCGCCGCCGCCGCTCTCAGAGCCCGAGAGGGAGGAGCCGCCGCCACTCTCAGAACCCGAGAGGGAGGAGCCACCAGAGGGAGCCGGGCCGCCGCCTCCGCCTCCGCCACCAGAGGGAGCCGGGCCGCCGCCTCCGCCTCCGCCACCAGAGGGAGCCGGGCCGCCGCCGCCGGCCTCCGGCACCAGAGGGAGCCGGGCCGCCGCCGCCGCCTCCGCCACCAGAGGGAGCCGGGCCGCCGCCTCCGCCACCAGAGGGAGCCGGGCCGCCGCCGCCGCCTCCGCCACCAGAGGGAGCCGGGCCGCCGTCGCCGCCTCCGCCACCAGAGGGAGCCGGGCCGCCGTCGCCGCCTCCGCCACCAGAGGGAGCCGGGCCGCCGTCGACGTACTACCTTGGAGATCCGGGGCCCCCTCAACCAAAGAAGGCTTGGGGGCTCCGACATCAACCCCGCCCACCACCACCCACCATAACAGCCCACCCAAGGGACATAATTGGACTCTTGGGGGGAGGGGGGGGGGGGGAGTTGGCCGATTGCGGCCGGTGTACGTTGTACATGGGGGGAGGTGTGTGGCAGAGCAAAGCTCTGCCCTTTAAATTGGCAGGGATGGGGTTAAATTCCCCTACCTGCCTGGGTTTATTATGTTCAGGTGGCTGGGGTTGATTAGGATTAGGTTAATTAACGATCAATCAGCGCCCAGCCACCTGATATAAAAGGAGGCCTCTGCTTCTCATTTGGGAGGAGGGAGCTGAGGAAGCAGGTTGGTTTTTTTGGTTGTGTAGAAAACTTGAATCCAGTGAAGGCATTGCCCAGCCTGGAAACTTTTTTTTTGTGAGTTTTGTTTTTGCTTTATTTGTGTTTGAGTATTTGTTATTTTGCCCTTGTGCACCTTTATTTTTGTTTATTTATAATAAAATAGTTATTTTTTTGAACTGCAGTCTGTCTCTGGGCCTCTATCCACTCGCCAGCCTGCCACAGATGACTTTTATGCAGGGGATACAGGAAAACTAAGCAGCTGCACTATCCCTTTTGATCTGTAAACCTCCTCATAACGCGTAGCCCCAAATAAACCCACTTATTATGTATGAACAGTTAGTACAAAAGCCTTACACAATCTTCTCAGAAGCCATCTTAGATCTTAGCGACCCATTGTTTCTGTTGATATTGGGTAAGTTTAACAGCGGTTGTTTGGTAATGGAACATAAAATATCACAGAGCCGGTTAAACTAGCCGGCAAGTCAGGACAGTTTAAAATGTTCCATGCTCAATTATTCTTGAGGTTACATTATAGGAGTAAATATAATAGTATATCGGAATTTAATATATATATATATATATATATATACCTTTATATATATATATAGGATTATATATATATATATATATATATAATAATAATAATAATAAATAAATAATAATAATAAATAAAAAACAATAACTGTGTTTGCATGTTGGCAGATGTTGCCACACAAGTGACATATCAATTTATTTTTTACTAGTCTTTTCTGTAATGTTGCTTGTTCTGCAGTTCATGTATTTCACCCCCCCCCCCCCCCCATGTAAATCTGACAAATCACACCCTGATTGATATAGAGCTGGTGGGCAGCTGCATTTACATTTAGACTCAATGTAAATCTACTCAACTTTTTCATGTCTTAAATTTTTTTCTTTATCTTTATCTCTCTTTTTTTCAGAAATCTTTTGGACAGAGACACATTTTCTAAATCAGATCCAAGTAAGTAGTTTTTTCTAAGTATATTCTGAAGTGAACATTGGTAGATACTAGCAATAAGTCTGACACACCATTATGTCAGTGATACCTTAAATTAGAAGCAGATATGTTAACATTTGTAAGCTCTGTACAGCCCTGCACACATCTAAAATGTTTTGTGTTACTTTAATTTGCAAAAATAAATACATAAATAAATAAAACTCTATAATTTAAAATTCAGCTCACTCTATAGATGACACATTTTTGCTTTAGCCTGGTACGCTTTATGTTGTCTTGGGCAATCTGGGACAGTGCATACAGCAGGCAGCACAACATCTGTTAGGAGGACAGTGTCTAGTTAGTGCAAGTCACCTCTTTTTGTGATAGTGGAGTTGGAGACTCAAATTAATTGATTAAAATAAATCGTTAGTGATGTAAAAGAAAGTACTATTTCTGATTCACATTGTTTATGTAAATATATTTTGTTACATAAAACATGTCAGACAGTAAGTTGGAAGACTATAATGTACAATAAAAGGAGCTCACATTTTCAGACTGTGGCCACATGGAAGTACAGAGCTACACTGAAATGATTTTTGGATTTTTTTCTGGTGTGCAGACGGCAGATTTCTATTTTTACTGCTTGCCTGGTCTGTGGAGTGGGGCGTTATTCCCAGTCGAGTGTTTTTAGTTGGTGATGCTTTCAGCGACCAGCCTTCCCATACTCACCCAAGATTCTCTGTAAAATCAACGGAAACAGTAATTTTGACTTTGGTCCTCAGTTAAATATAGCGTACCGCCTCCAGCTCATCTGTGACTCCATCAGTCACTTCATGTCCTATTTGTTATAACTTGCCACAGTTTCAGAGCTTTCTTTCAGCCCCAATTGCTTTTCAACATATGTTTTTTCTTTTTTTTTTTTTGCTTCTGAATTTACCTGTTTTTGGTAAACTCTCTATAAATAGCTCTCAGTAACAAAAGCCAAAGTAATTATCCCATTTATGTATTTTACTTTTTTTTTTGCCTTAGGAAATACAATTGTTTATTTCATTTATAGTTCGCTGTGATATGAAAATTAGAGACACAAGTAACTGCAAGTGATTGATTTATGTTCAAAAAAGAAAATTCCGCTTTTTCATGAAACACAAATTATGTGTTTAAAGCCACTGCAGGGAATGTATTGTACTTATACATAAGTTGTATTAAAAGAATATTATGTTCAGTACAATTCTAAGAGGGAGAGACCGTTGTAAGAAGTATTAAAACAAATAAAAAAAAATCGGTTTGGTTTATACTCTATTAGGATTAATCTTTTCATCAAGAACTAAAACATAATGCAAATGTAAAGCCAATTAGTGATGGTGCCTAGCTTCAAGGTGCCAAGGCAAAGGCAAAGGCAAAATTAATGGAAGAAATCACCTGAAATGCAAATTCAGTTGCATGTAAGAGTTAAGCTATTCTTTCCAATTTTATATATTTTTTTTATATCTAGTTCTTGTATGGCTGTCTAAAATTTGCAATTAAAATATGGTTGATGCCAGCATCTAAACTATTTATTTAAATGTGCATGCTAAACCCTAATTACATGTCTTAAATGCTATTAATTAACTATAGTAGTCCCTTGGAGAGAGTCTTTTTTGCAGGTGATTGCTCACTCAGTTTCATAGTTTCAGTTGTACATCTGTAAGTGAGTGTAAGCAAGATGGCTACCGATACTTATTTAGAATATGTGACAAGGCTGCAACAGTCCATATCCATCCAATATACGGACAGCTGGATCCTTGGTCGACCAATCATATTGCTTGTTTCACTTTCCATTATGAGCCCTGGATTATAAAGAATAGTATAACCTGAGTATAATGTACAGCTTCTATATAATGCACACTGTGACAGCAGGCTGGAATTCCCCTAAAATTTGTAAAAGACTGAATGTTATACTTCACCCATATATGAATTGAAGATTATATGTTTTCCACTTTAAAATCAGTAAATAATTCAGTAGTTTAGGTTTATGTTCAAAATCTCATTATCTCTAAAGAGAAATACTATTGGTCCTTCTCCACAAAAGGAATTATTTTCTTTAACGTTCAGACTGTTTTCTTCAAGCCCATGTTGATTCATTAAATCAAGCTTCCAGACCGTGAAACCTATTTACAATTTTAAAGAGGGTTAGAAGTGTTTTCAAAACACAGTTTACTCCTACAGAATGTTTTATGTTCAAACATATAGCATTTCTTCAAAATATGATGAATAGGGCCCAATATTTCCAATACATTGTAAATTGTACTCTCTATGATAAGAAGGAGCAGTTTGTCAGCATCTAGTATGTGACAAATTTGAAAGCTTTACTAATCATGAACGGTTTACAGTACATGTTAAAATGAGTGTTCTCTTTGATGCTGAAATTCAGGCATCCCTTATGTTATCAGACAGTACAGGGAATGGTAGGGTGTATGAAGCAGTCTTGTACTTCCTAATGTTTGCCCTTGATCACCAATGAACTATGAAACTTACAGTGAACCAATGATAAACAAGAGTTGGCTGGTATCCCAGTCTCTTAGAGGGAAACCGCTTGGCTCATCGCTGAATACAGAACAAAGTTTTGGCAGCATGCACCTGAGCACCCCGGTCTGGTTGTGTAGGAAAATCAAAAGGGAAGTCTCCTGAGTACTGGTTGTGTCCTGTTGAGACAATATTATGTATGAATGTATGAATCCTGAAAAAGAAAACTCTCTTTAAGAAACATATTAAACTCCTCAATGATTACACGAGAACATGCATTATAGTTTTACGTCACAGTAAAAGGGTAAAATGATTTGGTACAATTCCAGGCATTTCTAATCCTTTTTTTTTGTTTTATTTATTTCCTGTGAAAGACGTAATATTTATGACCAGATGGAACCCAGCACAATTAGTTACCAATTAGGTCAGATGAGCCCTAAAGCTTCTCCACTTGGTCTTTTCCAAGTTCATTACAACAGTGATCATAGTAAATCAGTGGATACCCAACAACATAATTATCAAAACTCTTTTCTCCAAACATGTGTTGGTTATCTGGGGGCACTTTGGAGTTAACAGACTGGAAAATATCAGAAAATAAGGAGTTGCATTTTACAATTGAATCACTGACTCATTTTATTAAAACAAACTTTCCTTGAAAGATTTTTGCTAACCCCAGTGCAGCATGTTGTTTTAAAAGAAATAGGTCATACTTTCATAGTACAAAATTGACATACTTATATATATAGAAAAGGGCGTTGTCTGTACTTTTATTGCCAACTATGTCCTCTGACAAGAGGTCTATTGTGTGAAAACAATAAACAAAACAAAACAGAACTAAATTCTAACTCCCCTTTGGAGTCCTAACTACACCTTTTGTTTCAGTAACTACCTATTGGCCAGCTAAGCCGTTTAACGATATCTTAACAAGTGTTCACAGAATATAATACCTTCTTTCCTTTTTCTCTGATTCCAGCACACCACCCTCCCACTGATCTCCACCTTTTTACAGCCTAGAAACCCAACCAGTCTTTTAAAGCTGTTTTAAATACCTTATTTAATAAGCAGCAGGTGTGCCGCATTAATTAGACTAGCAACAGGTGTGCCGCATTAACCAACTGGGTTTATTTTTGATTGGCAAGGTTGAAAAACCCTCTGGGGTTTCTGGGTCATGTAGTCCTCCCCATGACCTTTTTCGCTTCAAGGACTACATTTATTCTTTACACTGTTACAGAGGATATAAACTGTGCACTATTTGTGGACCATCATATTGCCCCTCTATAAACTTTCCTTCATAGGAAGTATCACAATCTATATATATTATATATATATATATATATATATATATATATATATATATATATATATATATATATATATACACACACACACACACACATATATACACACACAGTGGTTTGCAGAAGTATTCACCCCCTACCAATAATGTCACACTTTGTTAAATTACAAATAATATAGGCACAGTTTTTCAAACAAACCTTTTTATTTAAAACTGTAGTGTTTAAACTGAACACTGTTATATGAGGAGAAGTTTAAATGTCAGCAAAACTTGCAAAGAAAATGTACAAAATGACATTTACTGGTTGCATAAGTATTCAGCCCCTTAAGTCAGTACTTGGTAGAAGCACCTTTAGCAGTAGTTACTGCGATGAGTCTTTTTTGGACAGGTCTGTACTAGCTTTGCACAGTAGGATGGTGACATTTTTACCCATTCTTCACAGGAAAATTGCTCCAGTTTTGATAAGTTTGTTGGGGATTGTCGATGGACTGCAATCTTCAAGTCTCGTCATAAATTTTCGATTGGATTCAAGTCAGACTGGGCCACTCCAGTGTAGCTTTGGCTTTGTGCTTTGGGTCATTATCCTGCTGAAATGTGAATTTCGTCACCAGTTTCAGAGTCTTGGCTGACTCAAACAGGTTTTCCTCAAGGATTAACCTGCACTGTACACCATCCATTCTCCCATCTATCCTGACAAGAGATAGATGAAGAGAAGCATCTCCATAACATGAGGCTGCCACCACCATGCTTGACAGTTGGGATGGTGTTGACTGGGTGATGTGCAGTGTTGGGCTTGCACCAGACGTAACGCTTGGAATTTAGACTGAAAAGTTAAACTGACCACAAAACCTTTTCCCACATGCTGCAGTATCATCTACATCCTTTTTCGCAAACTCCACACGTGCTTTAAAATGAGACTTTTTGAACAATGGCCTTTTTTTGACACCCGTCCATACAACAGGCCAGCTTTGTGTAGGGACCGGCTTATTGTTGATGTCTGAACACTGACTCCCATCTCAGACACAGAACTTTGCAGATCTCTCAAGGTCAGAGTGACATCCCGAACCAGTTTCCTGCTTGCCCGGCTATTCACTTTGGGGCCTGAGTAGCGTCTGAGTGGTATAATGCATCTTCCACTTCTTAATGATGGCCTTCACTGTGCTGAGAGGGATACTCAGCGCCTTTGGAATTTTCTTGTACCCTTCTCCTGCTCTGTGCCTCTCTAACACTATAACCCTGACTTGTTTTGAAAGCTCCTTGGTCTTCATGGTTGCTTTGTTGGAACACTATGTGAGTTGCAGCTTGAAAGTATTGATATACTACAAGTTAAACCACTTTGAGTACACATGGGCTGAAACCATTTCACAAATTTTGTGACCTTTCAAACAAATCATTTGCACTTGAGCTGATTTAGGGCTGTAGTAGCAAAGGGGTTGAATACTTATGCAACTGAGATGAATCTGTTTTTCTCTGTAAATCTTACTTCCTTATATTCTATATGCATTTTTTTAACTTTATCAATGTGGAGTATTTTATGTATATTCTAAATCTAATTTGAAAGTGTCGCGGAGTATGCTCAAGTGAAAACTTTGCAGGGGGGTGAATACTTCTGCAAACCATTGTGTGTGTGTGTGTGTGTGTGTGTGTGTGTGTGTGTGTGTGTGTGTGTGTGTGTGTGTATATATATATATATATATATATATATATATATATATATATATATATATATATATATATATATATATATTGTAAAAGCATGGGGGGGGGGGTGGTGCGGGGGACTTATTACATTTTAGGGTGCTCATGATCCTGTAAGGTTTCAATGGGAACTTGCAGCGTAACCAAGTGCTATAGTTTGTTCTGCACTTGTTTGGAACTGCCAAATCTACATTGTACTTCAGTGTGTCATCAGGATTTTTTTTTTTTGCTAGATCAATGGTCCTTCTCAAGTGAACTCTGTGTACTTGTTATGCTTTATTTCTTTCTCCGTAGTCACACTGTAAACATTTTAAAGAAGACTTATGAATAGATCTTTTATTTTGTTGCAGTGTATCTGTAGAAGTACTGTACAGTGGCTTGCGAAAGTATTGACCCCCTGTGGCATTTTTCCTATTTTGTTGCCTTACAGCCTGGAATTAAAATTAATTTTTTGGGGGTTTGTATCATTTGATTTACACAACATGCCTACCACTTTGAAGATGCAAAATATTTTTTATTGTGAAACAAACAAGAAATAAGACAAAAAAACAGAAAACTTGAGCGTGCATAAGTATTCACCCCCCCAAAGTCAATACTTTGTAGAGCCACCTTTTGCAGCAATTACAGCTACAAGTCTCTTGGGGTATATATCTATAAGCTTGGCACATCTAGCCACTGGGATTTTTGCCCATTCTTCAAGGCAAAACTGCTCCAGCGCCTTCAAGTTGGATGGGTTCCGCTGGTGTACAACAATGTTTAAGTCATACCACAGATTCTCAATTGGATTGAGGTCTGGGCTTTGACTAGGCCTTTCCAAGACATTTAAATGTTTCCCCTTAAACCACTCGAGTGTTGCTTTAGCAGTATGCTTAGGGTCATTGTCCTGCTGGAAGGTGAACCTCCGTCCCAGTCTCAAATCTCTGGAAGACTGAAACAGGTTTCCCTCAAGAATTTCCCTGTATTTAGTGCCATCCATCATTCCTTCAGTTCTGACCAGTTTCCCAGTCCCTGCTGATGAAAAACATCCCCACAGCATGATGCTGCCACCACCATGCTTCACTGTGGGGATGGTGTTCTTGGGGTGATGAGAGGTGTTGTGTTTGCGCCAGACATAGCGTTTTCCTTGATGGCAAAAAAGCTCAATTTTAGTCTCATCTGTCCAGAGTACCTTCTTCCATATGTTTGGGGAGTCTCCCACATGCCTTTTGGCAAACACCAAACGTGTTTGCTTATTTTTTTCTTTAAGCAATGGCTTTTTTCTGGCCACTCTTCCGTAAAGCCCAGCTCTGTGGAGTGTACGGCTTAAAGTGGTCCTATGGACAGATACTCCAATCTCCGCTGTGGAGCTTTGCAGATCCTTCAGGGTTATCTTTGGTCTCTTTGTTGCCTCTCTGATTAATACCCTCCTTGCCTGGTCCGTGAGTTTTGGTGGGCGGCCCTCTCTTGCCAGGTTTGTTGTGGTGCCATATTCTTTCCATTTTTTTAATAATGGCTTTAATGGTGTTCCGTGGGATGTTCAAAGTTTGGGATATTTTTTTATAACCCAACCCTGATCTGTACTTCTCCACGACTTTGCCCCTGACCTGTTTGGAGAGCCCCTTGGTCTTCATGGTGCCGCTTGCTTGGTGGTGCCCCTTGCTTAGTGGTGTTGCAGACTCTGGGGCCTTTCAGAACAGGTGTATATACTGAGATCATGTGACACTTAGATTGCACACAGGTGGACTTTATTTAACTAATTATGTGACTTCTGAAGGTAATTGGTTGCACCAGATCTTATTTAGAGGCTTAATAGCAAAGGGGGTGAATACATGTGCATGCACCACTTTTCCCTTATTTATTTTGTAGAATTTTTTGAAAGTTATTTTTTTCATTTCACTTCACCAATTTGGACTATTTTGTGTATGTCCATTACATGAAATCCAAATAAAAATCAATTTTAATTCCAGGTTGTAAGGCAACAAAATAGGAAAAATGCCAAGGGGGGTCAATACTTTCGCAAGCCACTGTATATACTGTTTTAGAATAGGCTGTATTCACACTGAGTTTGTTTGGGGGGATGGTTCTGTGTGTGTGGAATGTAGTGTGAACAACAAAGTTCACTTAGCAAGCAAACCGAAGAGAGTCTACCTGCAGAGGTGGTCTCAGTTTGTTTGGCAAGTGAACTGAGTTCAGTTCACTTGCTAAACTTCAATGTGAACATGGGAACAGTTCTGTTGCACACAGGAAAAAACCTTAAACGTTGGCGTTTGTAACTAGATGAGCAGAAAGTGAAGTTTCACAGTTGTTTTTGTTTAGTTGGTTGGTAGCATTGCATTTCTTGTGTTCTGCAAAAGTTGTCAAGGGGAACAATATGGACAGTGAAAGGACAAGGAAACAAGAACCCCTAAATGCCAAACTTGACAAACAGTGGTCTCCCGCCAGCTTCTGTACTTTCCTCCAGTGCTTGCATCAACAGCGATAAAAATATATAAAAAATTAAAACACATGCTGACAAAAAACAGAATAATCCCCTAATCACTGCTATCTTAAAAAGGTCCCAAGATGCACTGCACAGTGTAAACATCCAGTTAACTAATCATAGTAAAAACTAAACGAGTTCACTTGCAAATTTCAATCTGAAACCAAATTAACAGTCTTGAAACAACATGGAAATGAACCTAAAAAACTAACTCTGTATGAATTTTCTTATTTTAAAACAAAGGAACTGAACTGAACTAATGTGAACATGACCGGAGCTCTGCCCTGTATAGATTGGCAGGGATGGGGTTAAATTCCCCTACCTACCTGGGTTTATTGTGTTCGGGTGGCTGGGGTTGATTGGGGTAATTAACGATCAATTAGCACCCAGCCACCTGACATAAAAGGAGGCCTTCACTTTCCATTAGGGAGAGGAGGGAGCTGAGGAAGCAAGCTAATGGGTGTGTTTGCTGGGTTTTTTTTTTTTTTTTGGTTTGCTGGTTTATTTTTTTAGATTTTCTGATCCAGTGAAGGCATCGCCCAGCCTGGAAACCTTTATTTTTGTAAGTTTTGCTTTGTGTTTTGTTATTTGTTTATAAATACCTTTGTTTTGGCCGTTGTGCCCTTTTATTTTGTCCGTTTAATTGTTAATAAAAGTATTATTTTTTTGAACTGCAGTCTGTCTCTGGGCCTCTATCCACTTGCCAGCCTGTCACACTGATATCTCGTGCAAAAAATTAATTGGTCCACAGAATAACACTCCATGACAGCTAATGTAATTCATGTATAGTATAGAGGAACATTGTTTTGTTTGGGAAATACAGCATGCTGGATTCAAGTTATCTGCAATTAGCCATAGAACAGAATTAGCACAAGCAGTGGCAATCAATTTACACATAAAAAGTGTTTGAAATGATGAATTGTTGCTGGGCTCAGATTACTAAAATAGATGTGTGTCCATCTAACATGTAACACATCAGTGATTTAGAGTGGTGATAAGGAAAACAATAATCTGACATAATTGCAGGTGGCACAATTGGTTCCTCTGGAAAGTGGATTGTTTTGTATAGTAGATCTAGTAGGAAATGAAAAAAAAGTGTATGATTGAAATGATTTGCATATAGATGAAAAAGTCCTAGATTTTATATTCAAACAAAAGGGAGAAGAAATTTTGTTTTTTGTGTCTATTTTGTAAGATGTGTGGGTGGATTCAAAAGTTTCCACTATATGGTAGGTATTGTGATGTTGAAGGTTGTCATTATGACGGATGTACTGCTTTAAAGCGAAGGCATGAAAAGGCACTGCTTCCATGTTTGTTTAGAACATGGCAGATGTTCATGTGCAATAAAGATAAACGAAATCAATGAAAAATGTAATTTGGTTGAGACATATGCTGAAGCAGTTACATGTGTCACTGTTTCAGTGTTAGACACTTACAGCTGTTTTATAGTGGTATAATCACTTTTGGCAATGCAGAGAAAGTGTTAAGCCCCTTTCACTCTGGTATACTCTGCCCAGGTCAGGACCCGGCGTCAGGCGGGTTGGCTACGTGATTTGACACTGATTTTGATAAAGCAGGGTCGACCTTGGTTACAGAAGTAAATGCGCAATGTTCATACTAATGCCAAAGATGCAGCTTGTTACGGACGCTTCAATTCAAGCTTCTCTCGATCGAACCATCGGCCCAAATGTCGATTAGAGTAAATGTTTCTTCATCTGTTGCAATCTGGCTCATTGTGTGTCTCAATCAACAAAAATATGGCTAAACAGAATAAACATAAATGTTCCTTGCGGAAGTGAAACCTTCATGCAGGCATGCTTGTTTGTTATTTTTTGTTGGCTTATGAACGGCCATCATGCATTTTGTCTTGCTCGAGCCGGGTCAAAGCATGTCAACCCACATCCTGAGGGTACGACCCAGGTACATGGTTTCACACTATGTGGGATTGCGACCCAGGTAGCCAGAGCCCTGGTTGAGACCCAGGTAGAAGTGCCAGTGTGAAAGGGGCTTTAGCGATGACCCACCTCCCAGTAAGCCAGCAAAACTATGTAGAGTCGTAGCAACAGTGACTGTGCTGGCTCTGCAGAAAATATCATCAAAGAATAATTTGAATCTGCTTGAGATGGATCTCAAAGCAGATCAGAGTTTTCAAAGGCATTCCTTGTCGGCATATGGCAGGAGATGCTTTGCTCCAACCAGATGGAAGAGGCTGTCTTCTTTGATCTCATTGTCCACCACAGAGACCAAACCATGATACAGAAATCAAACAAGGTGCCCTTACATGGTTCCAAGGGTACCTAAATCATTCTGTTGTACCTGGGTGACGCCTGAACTTATAACATGGGACAAGTTCTGTACTGGATGTGTCAGTTCGGGGGAGAGTAACTTAGCTGGTACCAAAGTTATTTGTAATAAAGGACTTCATGAAAATAGCTAATAGTTTATATTGTAGTGTCACAAAATAACTTCACCTGCAAAACACTGTTTTCAGCTTGCTTTATCTGTAGTTAGAGTCATGCAGAATGGCATAATGAACCAACTATTAGGAGACACAGCACTGAACGTGGTTCAAATAATTCTGTACCTTTTTCCAAAGCATTGCAGTTGGTAGTACAGTAC
Organism: Polyodon spathula; assembly: GCF_017654505.1. Taxonomy (NCBI): domain Eukaryota; kingdom Metazoa; phylum Chordata; class Actinopteri; order Acipenseriformes; family Polyodontidae; genus Polyodon; species Polyodon spathula. Next base: position 31,116,548 of record NC_054541.1, on the reverse strand, counting down.
ATTTGTGATCTTTTAAATAGATTTTTAATGTATAATAAATGACACTGACTAATCTTTTTTTTTTTTTTTTTTTTTTTTTTTTTTTTTACCATTGCCATTTTGCTGTATCCCAAGTGACTTTTGTCCGAACAGGACATAAAATTATACTAGTTCTCAATATCTGTCGTACAGACTGCTGTACTTTCATATCTTTGATTAATAGTATCTTAAGATGCTAATATACTCTTATTTACTTAATATACTCTAATATACTTTTATTTTTGCAGTTTGTGTTCTGTATACACAAGGAGTTGGAAACAAAGAATGGAGAGAAGTAAGTACAATAGAATCCGCCGCATTCAAATATGCTTATTTAATATTATGGTCATTATTGTACTCTTGAAATAGATAGATTTCAGTAATATTGAATTTTTTTTTTTGCGATTTTGTATTGAATAAGTAACAGAATTAAGTGGTAGCTTTTAATATTAATTAAATATAATGGCCTATCATATACTGTTTGTATAAAAAAAAAACTGACTGTACACTGTTTAATGTAATAAAAAAACAAACGAAAATAAATCCCAGAGTGACTACAGATATCTGGGGAGTGGTCAAAATGACATGCAGAGCGGGTTACATCAAATCATGTTTTTATTATGGCCAGAAGAGCAACCTGGTACAGACACTGAACGAAATGTCACAGTTATCTTGACTAATGTACCGTTGTTGTATAGAATCAGTTTGTATAACATTTTTTATTCCAGTCATTACATCCTGGTGACATTTTTAAAAATGAGAAATTAAAAGCACCACTGACCTCTGTAGAGCACTTAAACTAATGCTGATGATACACCAGAGAGAGTGTAACCATTAGCCCCCACCCCCCCACCCCACCCCAACATGAGTTGGATTATTATGAGCATATATATATCATAGCAAGTTAACAATAACATACACATTTTCTCATTAAAAATAACATACATGAAATGCATACTGCTGCTTGCACTGTAGTTTTCCATTAACACTTTCAAAAACCTTTTGTTTCACAAATCTTTTAGCTTATTTAAAAGATAACCCTTTTTGTGTTTACCCTTGCACTAAAAAAAAAAAAACTCATCTAAGCTAGAGGCCTTCACTTCAAACTCTGACATTTATTTGTTAAAAGCCAGCTGTTTTGACAGAATGGAAACTGTAGAAGAATATTAAGTCAGACTGACTTGCTCTTATATGCTTGAAGAAGCCAGCATACACAACATATTTCATTTACATAAGACTAATTGAAAATACTGTTCAACATATAAAAAAAAGAAATACTGGATGGGATCTATTGATGTAGTTGTGATTTTACTTAGTCAGAGGTAAGCTTGACAGTCCTGTTAGTCCTTTTCGATAATTGCTTCAAGTTTCTCCAATGGTATTACATGTCTAACACTGTGTACTATAGACCTGCATACCCATCTGGGAATTATACAGTGGTGTTTATAAATGTTTGAGGAATACTGAACATATATTAGCTGGCTAACACTGTGTATATTCTTAAGCTTGCTATGGACACTCCCTACCAGACTAGAAAGATTTGTGAAGCAGTTGTTAGAAGGATATAAACAGTGTGCCCAGACTGTGATAGTGTTTTCCTTCATATCTATTTACATTTCCTTTTCATTCTGTGATGTATTATATGTTGTATTCATTTAGTTTAGTTCCCAAAGTCAGCATTTTTTGACTCACATGTGAAGGTTTGTTCAGTTTATGTACATATGGATTTGTGTTACTTACCTATGGTGTATGACATGTTTTTCTATGGTAAATTGATTTTCTTATAGGTAAAAACCTTGACCAGTGTTTTGCTGGTGTAACTGATCAAGTTTCTCATGAAGTCTAATGCTGTAGTGATTTCTAAATTACAAATATTAACGTGTCCTCTCCTGATGCTATTTTATGAATGTGGCATATATCTTCTTTGCCCATAGGTATAAACTAGGAGAAATTAGTTTCATTTGCAGGTTGCTACTTTCAGCTGCACTATTCACTGTTAATTATAGTTCCACTCTACTGGTAACGAGAATGTGGGTCACATTTATTGAACTTGTGTTACTGTATTGCAATGTACAGTATAAAGACAATGTCAAGTAGTATGACAGTTACTTAACTAGCTATAATGATAAACTACCATGTTTATAAGAGCAAAGCTGAGAATGAACGAAAGAAACAAAGTTGTAGATAACTGTGGCAAAGTGCTTACCAGTGTGCAGGGTCCAGGTGGTCAATAAACAGACAGACAACGATAATCCAGGTGCAGTGGTGTTTTATTTTGTATAATCCAATGGTCTGTTGACAACAACAGCAGTAAATAATAACAATGATAAGCAATACAGTGCCGTGTATTGCTTTACTGTAATCCGCAGGATAGTCCCGAAATAATAATAGTCCTGATTTTTTACACTCACATAACACAAACACAAACACAAACCCACAATGTATGCTGTAGTGTTCGTAGTGCAAATACAGTTTATTGTGCAAACAAATTGAAGTATTGTCCGGATTTAGTGCTGGCCTTTGGCGACAGCTCCGGATCGTGTTTCAGCTGTCTAAATAATAACAAACAGTATTTTTAGACAATACAAAAAAACAAAGAAAACACTTATTATAACACAGGTTTCTCTTCTGGTTCACGTTTAACCATTACAAAGGAAAAGATCACATTGCTCCATCCCCTTTTTTTACCATCTATCATGACCCCTTGGTTAACGAGTGAAACAGCTTCTCCAGTCTGTGGCTGCCACATCGTTTCCCTTCTGGGACGATGATTTAGCTTCGCCTCCTTTCTAGATGACTAACTTCTGCCTAACCCTGGGAATTAATTGTCTGGCCACCCAGCCCAGGGTACTCTGTTCCCTTTACACAGCACCCTCACAGGTCGGGAGGGAAATGTATCACCAAAAAATAACTTTGTCTCTCACAATAACACATCACTTGGAAAGGAAATACAGAAAAATAAGCATTGCAAAATATCAATTAAAACAACCACTGTGATACATAGGGCGTGGGTTTGTGTAAGATAGAGTCATGACATATTCTGCAGTAATAAAGGGTAAAATCAGAGGATTAATGTCAGAGGGATTACTAATTGAATGTCATTGTGGAAGGGTGGTGGGCAATTCACTGACACACACTTTATTTGTAACGCCGCTCAGCTGCACTGATTTATTTTTACTTTAACCACAGGGTTACCAATATAGGTAGACAGTCCAGTGGCCATACAAGTGCTCAAAATAATAATGAAAACAAAAGTCACAAATAAAAAGGGAAAACAAAACACTACTAACAAAACTATAAAATAAAGGTGCTGCACTCTGCCCGCACGGTCCGGGTATCCGTCTTACACTCTACCATTCCCTCAGACTATGGGCTATACTTTTGGAGTCTGCCCATGGTTTCTCCGTTACCCCTATATTTCTTTTCTTTTCTTGTTTTGTCCTTTTCTTTTTGTTTTCCTTCTCCGGCCATTCTGCCTGGCAATACAGCTTTCGCTCACTTGCTTGTCGTCCCATAGGGGCCGAGCCGAGAAAACAACAGAGCGTCTTTTTATAGGCCCAGCAATCCCCCAAGGCCCGCCTCCCAACCATTCAGAGAGCGGGAGAGACCACACACCCTCGTCCCACCTCTCCATGTCATTGCCATGACTGAAAGACTGATCTTATCGGTTACTGCCCTCTTCCTGCTGAACCAAGTATGCGCCACACAGTCAGCACAGCTCTCCCCTGGTACAGTCATCCTCAGAGATTTTTAGACCTATCTGTTTAAATACATTAGCATAAATTTTGATTCGAGATGGACCGTCCCACTCTTTTAAATTAATACCACTAGGACGCTGCAGTTGCTCGTGAGAAAACATATAAAGGTATAGTTTTTATAAGTTTAACAGTACTTTAACTGCAAACATGACTAGGGCCCTATATTCCAAACATTTAAAACGATACCTGGAGTTACAGGGCATGTTCTCAATGTTTTAGTTCATCTTTTGACAGGTCAGTAATTCTTCATTCAGTTCACTGTAACTGTTACAGCAGATTATGCATACTATATATATATATATATATATATTATTCAAATTGTATGATACTTATTTTATCTGTTTTGTAGTATGGAAGAACAGAAGCTATTGACAACACTTTGAATCCTGATTTCGTAAAGAAATTTATGCTGGACTATTTCTTTGAAGAGAGACAGAACCTCCGGTTTGATTTGTAAGTAAATACTCAAGTATGTTATATTTTTACAGTGTTCATTAGAAACAAGTTGAGTGGGAATGACAAACACATGCCTTCTATAATTTGGGGGATTTTGTTGGAACTAAACCCCTGAAAAATATTCAGTTTTGTCTTAATGGTTATCATGTTTTATGAATTTCTGGCAGATTAAATAGTTATTTAATTGTCTTAATGTAAGACTTCTCTTGTTGTTTCACTGTGGTGCTCAAAATGTAACATTTTAATACATATGATTTCTTTAATTACTAAACATGCATGTGCAATGTCATTATACAAATAATTAAAAATCTGTAGAACGTGTCATAATAATATTGGTACCTCAGAATAATACAATGGAGAACTAGCAAATAAAACAGTAAAGACTTGTTCCCATGTGAAATACAAACAGAACACTAAACTTCTATTGCAGTGCAGCTTAGGAACCGGAGTGATACAATGAGTTTTCAAATGCAAGGAAGCAGGATGCTCACTTTTTGAAAATTAGAAATATTACGTTCTGTCATTTAGTATTTCATATTATGTGTTTATTTTTTGCTCAGTACAATATTTGTTTTATTCTCCATTTCTGCTTAGATCGTTATTCATTTGGCCTGGTAAATGGTGAATTATGCAAATCACTAATGGATATAAAAAAAGAAAAAAATATATTATGACAGTGTAGATTGTTTGAAGTATCTGTTTAATGCATATATGGTGTATATGCAAGTGTGGTAATGCATTAGGGCTAGAATGCTAATGTTCTAAGGAGCCCTTTTAATGAAGTAAAAGATAAAATGTGGCTGCCCTTTACATGAATCACTGTCAGAATTGACAGCACTGTGTGGTTATTGAGTCCCCCCCCCATACAGTATTGCTGTTTTATGACCAACTCCTCTTTTACCTGTAACCCAGCCTAAAATGAAACCCTCAGGCAGTTAAGCAAGCAGAACATCATGCTGGGAATTCCAAATTGAAGCTTGTGAAATGTGTCTGTGTCACAAAGACGGCTGCAGTGGGTGACGGCAGACCAGAACAAGGATCCAACAAATAAACAATAGAGGGGTGGAGTTTAGCGATTGGTGTCATTCAGCATTTAATAATGAACAGACAGAAAATAAACGGTTGTAAATACAAACAAAACACAGGATACGGCACTTTCGCCAAAATAAATAGACAAACAAAACAGACTACACAGACAAACACGGTTAGCTGATATTTTAACTATCACTTTGATTATTACCTCCATCTCCAATCCCGTTCTCTACTCTCCGAACACACAACCCAGAGTGAGTGAAAACATGCTGCTTTTATGCAGCTGTACTGAGACTCGATTGCTAATCAATCATTCAGTTGGAGTCCTGGTACAACTGCACGTGAATTAATAAAGTGCAATTCCCTGTGCTTGCATATTATTACATTTTACCTGCACATGAAGTGCTGTGCAATCCTTGTGCTTAAATATAAATATACATTTTAAACAAAACTTGTGTTCCACAGACCCATTTATGTCCCATGTACCAATGACTATACACCAACATTAACACACAACATATAACACTGAAATACACAGGTGCGGGCAACATTGCCACAGTCTACCATTGAATTTATTGGTTGTGTGTACAAACAAATAAAAGAGCACTAAAAAGCACTCACTACACAAATATTGTAAAGCTGCGTGTTGTTTTTATGACAATGAAGGGCATAATCATGTTATTTAAACGTGCTGCCATGCACGGCTTGGCGGCTATGCTCTGAATGGTTTTGGCACAAATTGGGTTACTCTGTGTCTGAAAAGATTAAAGTAGATGAAGGCTTGTAATTGAGAGGTTGCTTTCTGAGAGCTGTAATCCAATTTACCCCTAAAAAGGATGGAATAACAGCTGCCATTTCTCTTTTCACTTGCCCATTGCATATTTGCTTTGGGCTGTGCTTGGCTGGGTGCCCTTTCAACAGCAGTTCCTAAGATGCTATTTTTAACCCACTCAATGCTGCAGTCTTCTGAATCTGCATTGTTTATTTATTCACTTGTATGCACACCATGTTAATATGAACAGTTTGTCAAGTAGGCTAGGTGGTACATTTTTAAGCACCTAAAGATGACTTATATTTCTTGCTTTTTTTGTGCCCAATTTTGATTTCTTATTATAAATAAAAGATCACAAAAGCAGGGATGGAAATGAGACTCCCATTGCTTAGCACTTTGATCCATTCCTGGTTTTACTATGAGTTTAATAAGACACACCTGAGCTTGTTACCTATACACAGACTAATCAAACTCATAGTAAAACCTGGAATGGGTGAAACTGCTATGCAGCAGGAGTCTTATTTCCATCATTGCAGAAGCGTTGGGAGGGGGGAGGAGGAATGAATTGTATTTGCGTATTCCATTTTCTGTTTAGCATTTATGACTTTTGAACATATGTACTTGTGTGAGCACTATCGTGGTTACAAATGAAAAAAAAAACAGTGCCAGTAAGAACTATCAGAAACATTTTGGTTATCATTTCCATTTTTTTTTTTTTTTTTTTTTTTTTAATAATGCCATAGCCCCACAGTCGGAAAGAATTTTCATTCTCAAAATAAAAAATCAACACTGGCATCAGCACTACGTTCGTAGATCTTGATTGTTCAGAATGCATTAGTTAGGCTTCCAACAGGAATATGACTAATCCTGTGTACATTTAGAACGACTCTGACCTACCGCACGCAGAGCTGGGCATGGATGTTGAAAGATGTCAAATTGAATTAACATCAGTTTTTTCAGCAAATGAACTCAGCCATTAAATACAAAATGCTGAAGAAAAGGAGAAAGGGGGAACCACACACATTGTAGCAGATTTTTTGTAAACGCTTTGTTTGATGTCTAAACATTATATTTAGCTTTATTCCTCTGTTCTCACTACCCTATAAAATACATATAAAAAAGCTACAGCTGGCTTGTCAGGGAGTATAGCGTATAATATATATATAATTATATATATATATATATATATATATATATATATATATATATATATATATATATATATATATATATATATATATATATATGAACATAAGAAAGTTTACAAACGAGAGGAGGCCATTCGGCCCATCTTGCTCGTTTGGTGGTTAGTAGCTTGGTTTGTTTGTTAGTGTTGATCCCAGAATGTAATCAAGCAGCTTCTTGAAGGATCCCAGGGTGTCAACTTCAACAACATTTCCGGGTTGTTGGTTCCAGATTCCCTCAATTCTCTGTATAAAAGAGTGCCTTCTATTTTCTATTCTGAATGCCCCTTTATCTAATCTCCACTTGTGATCGCTGGTCCTTTCTTTTTTCACGCCGAAAAAGTCCCTTGGGCCGACATTGTCAGTACCTTTTAGAATTTTGAATGCTTGAATCAGATCTTCTTTGTTCAAGACGGAATAGAACACATACGTTATCACAGAATCAAAAGAATAATGCAGAATTAAGTGCTGTACGGAAAAAAATGCATTTGGCAGTAGAGCATTAAGCTTGAGATTTACATATTTGAAGGAAAAATGTGAAACTTTAATGGTCATTACAGGCAGTGGCGTAACTTTCAAAAGTTTGGGGTGGGGGGGACAGTTTCTGTAGCTGGGTTATAAATGTGGCGAGGTATTCTGTAAGGGATAAACAACAAGAAGGGTTGAATCGGTGAAAATAATTCACCATTCGAGTAATGAAATAAATGCAATCATGGAAAATAAATATATACTTTTTTAAGGACTTAAACAATTAGAAAATGTTGTAGATGATTTTTAACGCCTGTAGTAAAACACAAAAAGTACTACTCGCACAGACAGCTATTACAGTTCAGTCACTTTTGAACAATACGAAATCCCAATGGTCACACAGAGTAGATGTGTGGCAGTGAAACCATGGGCATAGCAATACATATAGAATTGATCAATTTCAAAACGAAAAGTTGCTGCTTGCTTTGGAGTGCCCCACACTGCACTAAAAAAATATGACCTAATATATTGGAAGTGAAATATAAAATATAAATTGAGTGAAACGTTACATTTATGGCCGTTTAAAGACCAGATTAACAATTAAACCTGTAGTCAATTTACTGCCCTAATCTTAATGAGAATATCCTGGTTCAGTATTTGAAATAGAAAGTACCCCTATTTAATTGTAATGGATTGGCTTACGATTAATTATTCTTCTCATTTTGAAATTTTAATATTTTTAAAAATTTAAAAATTTTAATATTGTTATCCAGTATGTAGACAACAAAACAGTTTCACCTGAGTGATATTACCAAATAATAACAAGTGTTATTGTGTAAATTAAGTCATATGCCCATGTAATCCAATTTATTTTAGCTGGGTTATGTTATTTTGCTGTATATAAATATATTGCAGCAGTGCCAGCATGACCAAAACATGCAATATTACGTTTTACATTAAATCACTTAAAAATAACATATCGTAACATTCCTAAGCTCTAACAATTCTGCCCCTTGACACAATAATCCTGTGAATGAAACAAACAAACAACAAAACAAAGCATAACATGAATTATTACTGGCATCTCAGAATATTTACATTTAAGGGCTATATGTGCAATTTAGTTTTTTGCACAGTGAATTGTATAAACTGAGAACTTAAAACTAAACTAAAAACTAAAAAAATTATTTGCTAAACAAGTATTTCTAAGGATCATTTTTGCACTGCACAGTAAACCAGACTTTGCACTTGAGTATGCAATGTATTTACATATTGTAAGGGAGTATTACAATTATATTTTTTATTGTTCATGTGAGGTTAGTCATCTCACATGACTGAAATGTGCATAATATGTAAAGCAGTCAGTTGCTTATAGAGCACCTGAAAATTGGAATGATCAACCAGAAATTATAAACTTCATGGTTCTTCTCAGCCAAACAGATTCCGAGTAACGTGGTCCCATGTTAGATGATCGCAAAAGCTTCACGTTTTTTAACTCATCTTTTAAATTTTAAAAACCTTCTGCTCCATACTGTAGTCACCGGCATCACTACATTATTAAAAACCCCTGAACAAAAATCACAGCAGCTGAAAACACACATGTAAACAGACCTGTCAACTTCACAGCTGCTAATTATATTTGTACTCCGATGAGACAAACAAAAGAAAAGAAGCCATTCTTTCTTTATTGAAAATGACTAGTTAAAGAAACTATAAAAAAAAACACCAGTGGTGTTCAACTAGCAGTACAACCAGTTACACCACTAGCAAACTCACCTTGTTTCTACCAGTTTCAAGTTCAGCAGAGACCTACTAAATCAGCCACTACATCCATCTGGTACACTTCACAGCAAAAATAGTTGCGTATGTTCAAATTATTGGAGGCACAGCTATTATCCCCCAGAAACACCAATTACTAGATTAGTTTCAGCACAGTGCAACATGCAGGTCTTGAAACAAGAGACATAATATCTGTAGCTGGTTATAAAAATGAAACTCCTAAAATTTACCAACAAGTAAACCTTTGTTGTAAATTTTTTAAATTTATTTGACATAAGTCTCTGGAATTTCTTCCGTCAGTTGATGCATACACAACACAGATGTATCTGTAATGTTTAGTATGAGAGATACTGCTGTCCTCCAAGACCCCACTGATGGTTAATACTTAAATGTAGTAACAAAAAACAAACAAAGAATAGTCTGATAAACTGTGTCATTTTGAATACTATAATAATAGGATCAGTCAAAAACCTAAGATATAAAGAAATACTAAGAGAAACTTGATAAATTTAATGAAGCTCTGTAAATCCAAAGACCAACATTACTATGTTAAATGTACAAATATGTTGTTTTTTTGTATTTCTAAATGTACCATATTTAGTTTGTTGTAGGTATGGATCCCAAACTAAATACGTAAATGTCTCATTTTACTAAACTGCATGTTGCTTGCTCATGGTTGCAAAACTGTGTGCAGGGGTGAACTTGTGGCCATACTTTGATTCTGTTTGATTTTCATTGCTCTAAAATGTGTTAATTGGTCTAATAACTGAAAAAGAATATGAATGCCTGATTACACAATCTGAAATGTGAAAAATCTAATTGTATGTTTAGCATGGATTATAATCCAGAAACAATCTGAGTATTTCTCATAATAAGAAGCTGAACAGTTTTAAATTGCTACTTTTGCTGAATGAGCTATCAAGCTTTTAATTGCAGTGGAAGTTACTTAGTTTGCTTCTACAGCTTTGGCCAAAAGTTTTGCATCACCCTATACAATTAACTATTTTTGCTTCATAAAGTCAAATGAAACCTGCTAAATAATGTTACTTTAACATATTGAATTGCATACCGCTTTGTAGTTTTCCATATACTTAATAAAACACTGACAAAATTAGAAAAATGTGAAATTCAGAAATCTAACATGAAATACTGTACTACTATTATGGCTTCCGATAGAATTTTGCGATATCAGATTTTGTTTCTTTGATTACATGATGTTAAATAAAATATCTAAATAGTTTTCTTTTTTTAGTAATTACGTCTCTATCCAAAAATTCTAGGTGATGCAAAACTTTTGGCCATAGCTGTATATTATTGGCTATTTTGAATGAAATGCTTATCTTATTTTTTTCTCTCATCCCACAGGTATGATGTTGATTCAAAAAGTTCAAACTTATCGAAACACGTAAGTTTAATTCTTTCCATTAACACCAACTACCAACAAAGAGCTTTTGTGCTGTTACATTTAGTATAGACATTTTAAAACTAATTGTAGTTCTGAATATTGCTGGTAAAAAAATTAAAACCCATTCCATTACCTTACATTATGTCTTAACTTGATGTTCCTGTCACACACCAGCAGAAGCTTCAAATGAAATGCTAGATCTACTGTATGCAGACCACCTGTACAAGATCATACTCTTGGCCTTCAGTCTAATTGAGACTGAGAGGTTGATGAAACACGAAACTGGCTGTTTAAGTACATACCATTTGGCTGTTTTTGTGGCAAATCATTAACTGGAGGGAATTGTGTCCAATTGTGTACCAATTGTGTCTTGACTGTCTTTGTTCTCCAATTGAGTTTTTGTTTTGATATCCTGTTAAAGACGTTCTTCTTGTTGCAAAGTAGGACAGTGAAAATGGAAGCTGGTACTTCCGCATATTGATTTAAGATAATGCATTGCCGAAGGCTAATTGTGCTGAATCATTTCCTAATGCAAAATAATATTATGTGTAATTTATTAGAGGTTTTCAAAAGCATTTGCCTGAATTTAAAATGTGCTTTATAATGTGTGGAACATGCTATGACGACAAAACCACTGCATAGAAATTAAACCGCAGTTTAAAAGATTTTTATGCGATGGATCATCTCGTGTGGTAGAAAAACATTTTATATTGCTTCGTCCTTGTACTGTAGGAACAGTTGAGTAGTCTCCCATTTCAAATGTTATTTAAGTTCAAAGAGAAGCCAGCAGGGACGGAACACCGTCCCTGTTACAAGCACGTTTACTTAAAGCTCTTAGAGGGGATTCTCAAGACGGCTCTGGTACCTGTTTATGTGATAACAATAGTATTTGTGGTTTTAACTTATGAGATGTCTGTACTTCTTGTGGATGTGCAGCAGCAACTAATAATGAAAGTGATGTTTAAATAACATAGATAAACCAGTACTGTAACCCATCTGATACTTCTAATGTCAAGCTCTTCAGTAGGTGCACAACTATGTGTGTGCGTGTGTGTTTAATCAAGTGAGGCGGCTAATTAGAAATATTTGTAAAGATCTGGTAGCAATGTTAATTTTCTGTTCCAAATGTTAAATAGGACAATAGCAGACATTCCCCGATGCTTTAAAGGGCTCCACCAGCTAATCAATGAGTAAAGCACAGCTGTGTGTTATGATTAATTGATGATTTTTAATGTTGGTTTTTCATTTTTTGTGAGTAACTTATGCATTTATGAATACACAAATGGAAAATATGTATATGCTTCCTTACAGGGGTGCTCCGAGTAACACATGTAAATCAGTATCTGTACAGAGTAGGGCTTTCTTTCAGAAGACACTTCTGGTGTCAGCCCTGCACATGTCCACAGATAAAAATACACACCAGGACTTCAAAACGATCAAAATCGCAGGCAAGTAACTTTAAAGCACTGCCTGATCATCTTGTCAGTGCTAGGAAGGTGTTTTCAAGGCATCTCCGGATTTATCTCCGTCCACCTATGGCAAATAAATAACACATTTGGACTTCAGAACTATCAAAATCAAACACTTGTAACTTCCTATGCCTTGTAATTTTCTGTGCCAGAATAACTTTTTATGACAGCTGAGGTTTCACTCCGTCCACTTGCAAATACAATCAGAGTGAGAGAATAAAGAAAATCAGATTTCATTAAAATTGTACTTGGTACCATACAATGCAGTTTACTGTATAATAATAATAATAATAATAATAATAATAATAATAATAATAATAATAATAATAATAATAATAATAATATTTGATGAACAAAGTTGACTGAGGATAAAAATCCTTCTCCGAACCAAAAGTATTTAAAGCAGTACTTTGTATGTGTAAAAAAGCAATGTCTCGTTGAAATCTAGAAATGTCTTTTCTGGGGTTGCCATCTTTTCCAGACCAAACCCGTACATATTTCTCAGAGATCAGATCTCGGTACAAATCAATAATAATGCAGTATACACAGTATTGTGCTCTTGATATTTCTAGCAATCGAACTTGCAAGGCAGAAAAATAGTAGCTATATCATGGTAAATTAGAGGCTAATCTTACCTGAGACAGTAGCTGCGTTGATGAGTAACGCTGTAGTAAGTCAATGCAATTTCTGAAGCAATGATCCTGTCTACGTGTTTTTTCTTTTTTTTTTTTTTTTTTTGAAAAGGCTGTTTGTAACAGTCAGAATTATTTTACAGCCATAGTGTCATGGCAAATTTCGCCATTATATATCTTAAGTAACCCATATTTTACTGTAAAGGTTATGTATTTAATCATACACAGAACAATGTAATGTAAAGCATTATTCAAATGCTGGGGGCACAGTAGAATGTACAGATCAGTGCTAAACAGTACATTTCTAATTAGATAGTGGAAATCCTTTAAGCAGGTAGTGTACCATATAACAAAATTTTAGCTGGCATTACATGTGCGGATTTGCTACCTTGGTAGATTTTGACATTTTTTTAATTGGCTTTTATCACTTAGCCCTTTCACAAAGAAAAATATCATTTTTGTATTTATACTGTTAATTTAAAAAATATTCAGATACGTGTTTACTTAATGAAATGTGTCTGCTAAAACATTATCTAATTTACAGTAACTAGTTATAGCATATACAGTGTCATTGCAGCAACTCAGAGAACAACAAAGGCCTTCTAAAAATGAGTTACAGTATATATTGTACTTAATGGCCTTTCAGTTTTAAGATATCAGTAATTGCAGTACATTGTAATGATAGTCATTTGCTAACTGTCAGTTTTAAAACTTAGCTATGGTTCATTAACATAACACAGTGGAATGATCCCAGTATCATGTAGTAATTGTAGGACAATATTGCACGTGTGAAAATTTTTAACAATAAAGCTGAAACTAAAATGCTTTAAATTTAAAACTGGTTAGCAAGCACTGGCAAAGTCAGCTTTTTTATATGGTGCAGACCTATTTTATTTTAACATATTGTTTAGGGACTTTGACATGGTGGATAGTAGTATCTACACATATCGACAATAACAATGCAAAGCGCGTTTGCACCATTGATAAACCATATTGGCTGCTACTTAATTAACCCCTTGTAAAAAAAAAAAAAAAAAAACCAACAAACATTAAACTGCTTAACCTAAAAATGAACAGTCCTACAGGTATCACAGTAGCAGGTGCTGTTTACACTGCCTCAGAGTTCCTGATCGTATCATAAACTCTAGATTTCCTAAATGGAAATGTCTGGCCTGCTTTTAATTTTTTTAAGCAAATTGGCTTCATCACACACTGCCATTCTCATCTTCACTTTGACATCCGACACATTCTTTCCCTTGTCCAGCGCGCGCTTCTTTAGCATGTGCTGCAAACCGTCAGTCTGTCAGAGGGCGGGATTGCGCACTTTATGCCACTCTGATTGGTGGAAGTATTATTGGAGATCCAATCCAAACCACCAATTAAGCCTAAATAAATTCCACTCCTAAGTGTCCCGTTATACAGTATATCAAAGAAAATGTTAAAGGAAGGTTGGTGTTTCTTATGCGTTTCATTTAAAACTGGACATTAGGGCGTCCAGGTTTGTTAATTCCTGCCACCTGGGCACAGATTCCAATTCCCGCACTGTCCGGGTCAAACCTGGACAGGAAAGTCTTTTCAGACTTATCACACAACCAGTCCTGCCACAATGACAGTTTGTATCTGAAGTAACCACTCTTCTTGTTTTCTGTTAATAGGAGAGTTGGATCAGCTTTATCTTGTTTTGCAGGAAGCTTTGTATCTGGCACTGGCCTGTTTCATTCTTCTGGGGATTCATGCATTAGTTGTGTTGCCGTAAACAGCTACCAAACTTTGCAGTCTAATTCAGTACAGTGGGTTATGTGAAGGTTATGTGATTATAGCACATATACAATACAGAATAAACAAATCCAAACAGCAAATAAATACATTATGTTGTTAATAATTTAATCAACAGTTTTGTTGAAAACTGAATATAGTGTAGGTGAATAACATAACAAACAGTACAAGAGCAACGGCAAATGTTCTCAAAGGATTTAAACCATTTTAATTGTATAAAACCAAACAGAAGCAACAACAGCTATGGAAAGCTAATTATTGTTCTGAGCATTTCCTTGCCAAGGAATTACATCCCTCTATCTTAAAGATATGGTTCTTCTTGTTGATGTAATATAAACATATAATCTAATTTCCTATAACTGTGTCTTTCTTATACGGAAATGGTAGCAATCTCCGAAAACAGATGTTTAATTTGGTTAAAGTGGATTAGACACTTGGCAACAAAAAGGATTTTTGGGATAAATTATTTTTAGAGTAACATGTATGTCACAGGAAATCCTTGTTTATCATATTACACTGTCAGGGGTAGAACAGAGTTAATTTATGCCTAGTACATTATGTTCCTAATACTAGACAATTCTAATTTAGACTTGGTTAAAATGCTGGTTTGAATGATTTAAACCTTCAGATCATTATGTTAACACTGCTCTTCCAAATCTGAAAGCGTATACCGTAGAAGTTAAATGCTCCTACTGTATTTAAATGCAGATGTACGACAGAATGATCCAGTGTGCTCACATTTCTGTAAAGTACTAGAGAATTGCAGGACAGGTGGAAAAAGAGAGAAAAATATCAGACAGCTGAGAGTCTGTTTTGCATGGTTAGCATTGCTGTACATGTTATACAGATTAACTTAAAAACACAAAACATATTTTTTCCTGTACTGTATATTTAAATTGGAACAAAAATAGACAAATAATCCCACTGCTTCACAAGACAGGGATGTTACAGAGCTTCCTGTTTAATTCAGACAAACAAGTAGTAATATACTTGTTGTAATTTAATATTATCTAAAACTAAAATGTGTTGTGTTCAAGATGGAGATATGTGTTTAGAGAGTTGCAACCCTTTCATTCATAAAATCACATTAGGCAGCTTTTATGTGGAAATGTGTACCCAAGAAATTAGCGAACTTCAGTGCTAGATGCTAGTAATCATCCGTTTGAAAGGTTTTGTTAGATACTCCAATTATACAGAAAAATGGACCAGTTTACATGAGTGGCTTGTCACGTGAATTGGCAATGGTACACAGATTGTGCAAGATACAGCAAGCAGTAATAATTTAGGGAATAAACTTGTGGTTAATTTCAGTACGCTTCAGCACTATCCACCTCCTCCCTTTCAATAGCCCAAACGCCTGTTCAAGCACCACTCAGATGTGGCCCAGTATACTAGTGTTTTGTTTTTATTTTATTTTCATTATCAAAAGTACTCACAAATGCTTTAATTTCATATTTGTGTGGAGTACTCCCTGACACACAGCCTGACCACTAGACCACTCACACACAAGTACTGTACAGATCCTTACCATAAATCACTTTACAGACAATAACAGTTGTTTGTTTCTGTAGAGCTAGAATGTGGTCAGGACGACAGGTTTTAAAAATAAACCCAATGATCTATGGGAGCTGGAGTGGGCTTTGTGCCTATAATTAGTTTTCCACCCTCTTTAGATAAAACAAGCTGCATTTAGTGCATTCTTTGTCTTTAACTGCCTGTCACAAATGGATTATAACTTTAATACAATGCAGGCTTTGGTAAAGAATAACAGGTTCCAGGTGGAGAATTTCTCACAGATTTGGAAGATCAGTGGTGAAATTAGATTTAAGGCTTGGTGTTTTTACATGTGTCTTTCACCTGTGACCTCATTTTTTGAAAGATCAGTAGTACACAGTGTCAAATAATCTGTTTCTGTCAAATTATACAGTTTGAAACAGTTTGCCCAAAATACAATGTTCAGTAGGTGTGGAGCAAACAGTGCAGGTGCATGTGCAGTTTCATGTGGGAAAACACTGCAGATGTACCTGCTGTTCTTAATCTGTGACAATACATAAGAAAGTTTACAAACGAGAGGAGGCCATTCGGCCTATCTTGCTCGTTTGGTTGTTAGTAGCTTATTTATCCCAGAATCTCATCAAGCAGCTTCTTGAAGGATCCCAGGGTGTCAGCTTCAACAACATTACTGGGGAGTTGATTCCAGACCCTCACGATTCTCTGTGTAAAAAAGTGCCTCCTATTTTCTGTTCTGAATGCCCCTTTGTCTAATCTCCATTTGTGACCCCTGGTCCTTGTTTCTTTTAAAGGATAATTAATTACATTATCATTCACCTGTGCAACACTAATTTAATAAGCACTCAATATAGTGGAAAAGTAAATGATACAGATAGACTAATAAAGCTGTAGTAGAGAATCAATTGGTAATCACAGTTACTGTAAGTGATATCTGGTGACCAAATGTTATCAATGGGAAATAATAAGACCAGAGCCATGTTTTGTATATACATATTTTTAAATCTGACTGATTTCTAGTACCACGTTAAAATAAATGTAAAAGGTTTAGGGACCCACGAGTCAATTTATAAATAGGGCTTTTTGAGGTAATTTGCAATATAATATTTGATGATCATGCAGTATGTTGTGTCTGTGGGTCAGACTGAAAGGAATACAGTTAAATTGTTTTCCTGCCATTTCAGGATTTCCTGGGACAAGGGTTCTGCACCCTGGGGGAGGTGGTTGGATCACAAGGCAGCCGACTAGAGAAGCCTTTGGTGTAAGTAGTTGAATGATTGCTTTTGTTTTTTTTTAATGAAACTGTGTGTGTGTGTGTGTGTGTGTGTGTGTGTTGTGTGTGTGTGTGTGTGTGTGTGTGTGTGTGTACATTCTAGCACTTAATCTGACTACTAAAAGACAGTTAGTTTAGGTCCATACAATTCAACTGTGGTGTGTTGGAGACCGTTCTGAGCTGAGTGAAGTGAGTTCAGCGGGGTGTCTCTCTGTGGTGACATAGTCTACTGCATGCCTCCTCAGAGCATCAAACAAGGTCCAGCTGCCAACCATGAAACTGTATACTTTAAAAACAAAAAAGGAAATATACATTCACTGTGTATGGTATTTAAAGAAAACTCCAGAAAATTTTTGTAGTACCGTGTTTATTTACACTTGTGAGGATGAGCGAAAGTAACAGTCCTACTGTAACTGACTCTGCATATAATGCACAGTGGCGTCGTATATTATATATTATATATATATATATATATATATATATATATATATATATTAATAGGCTGGCCGTAGATCGGGTTCGTGCCCCTTTAAGAATGTGACCCAGAGATACAAACTTTGATTTTAGCGCTTATGTGCACTTTTATTCACAATACAAATAAACAAACAAAACACCTAAAACCTAGCTCTCATTGAGCACTCACTACACATATGCAGGTCCCAATCGTAGGTTTCCAACAGACCTTAACGACTTTCAGCCGGACTCTTCACTCCATAGCAGCAACTGGCACAGCAAAATGGCTGCTTTCCTTAAACACCCTGCACCTGGCTCTAATTTACAATGATAGCCAGCTAATTAACAATAAAACAATTAACACAAATAATACAATTAAATTAACCAAATGAAACAAAAGCAATTCAATTAAACAAAGTGTGCATTTCCACATGTTTTTAGGCAGGGAGGAATCTGACCCTGCCACCTTACAAATAAATATATATAATATATATATATATATATATATATATATATATATATATATATATATATATATATATATATATATATATACAAGCGCCACTTTATTTGTCTACGGTGGAACTGCATTAACACAAAAACAATAAACAGTAATGTACAAAAACAATAAACAGTAAAAAAAAAAATACCAGCCAGAACTTTAGGCTAACAGCTAGCCTTAGAACAGGTGATTGATTTAATATCTCTTTTAGAATAACCTACTGTAATCAATGCCACCCTCTTGTGTTCAAAATTATTAAAATGCTGGTGTGACATTTTGAGATTCATAATGAAATATTTATCTATTAAAAATGTTTAACAGGCAAGACCTTATTGAGATGTTGAAAACCTCTATGACAGACATAGAGAGTGAATAGGTATTTAAAATGTTTGGGCCTATACTGTACACCAGACATCTGTAAAGATTTCCCTTTCAACAAAATAGTGATAATCTTTCACATGGTATGTCCCACTGTGGCTCATCCCAGCAGGGTTTAGGTTGATCAAATTGATCTTTTTAGTTTCTTGTTATGCATTATGAGGCTTGTTATGCCTGCTCAAAACAAAAGTATATGTAAGAAGTTAAAACACTGGTTGCCTACACAATTTGTTCAGAGGTTAGGGTAATAGAAATACTATAAAACATATTGCCAGTTGTATTTTTTAAGAACATAAGAAGAACATAAGAAAGTTTACAAACGAGGGGAGGCCATTCGGCCCAAGTAGCTTATCGATCCCAGAATCACATCAAGCAGCTTCTTGAAGGATCCCAGTGCGTCAGCTTCAACAACATTACTGGGGAGTTGATTCCAGACCCTCATGATCCTCTGAGTAAAAAAGTGCCTCCTAGTTTCTGTTCTGAATGCCCCTTTGTCTAATCTCCATTTGTGACCCCTGGTCCTTGTGTCTTTTTTCAGGTCGAAAAAGTCCCTTGGGTCGACATTGTCAATACTTTTTAGAATTCGCCGCGTAGTCTTCTTTGAATCTGTTCAGTCTTGAACAATTCTTTTAGCCTGTCTGCATATGACATGCCTTTTAAACCAGGAATAATTCTGGTCGCTTTTCTTTGCACTCTTTCTAGAGCAGCAATATCTTTTTTATAGCGAGGTGACCAGAACTGAACACAATATTCAAGATGAGGTCTTACTAATGCATTGTACAGTTTTAACATTACTTCCCTTGATTTAAATTCAACATTTTTCACAGTGTATCCGAGCATTTTGTTGACCTTTTTTATAGCTTCCCCACATTGTCTAGATGAAGACATTTCTGAGTCAACAACAACTCCTAGGTCTTTTTCATAGACTCTGTCGTGGAACTTTTCAGGTCCGCAACTAAAAGAGCCAACTGCACCGGGTGTTCAGAGATATAAAGCTTTATTAGTTTGCGCAAATGAGAACAGCTCAACACATCAGTGTTAGGAAGCCCGAGCAGTGTTCTGCCATACAGAGTTAGCATACAGTAATTATACCTTTACAGAGAGACAGGGTCGTTTCCCTTTCAACCAGTAAGCGGGAGCCAGCTCAGTTGGGGTAATTAACAGATAAGCTGGAGCCATGTTCCTTTTTGTCACACCACCCACAGTTTAGCTCTTTCAGCAACACGTACCTGCAGTTTAATACATTTGCTTTATTTCTGTAAACTTAATAGATCATAAACTCAAAAGATTTTAAAACATATAACTCAGTGAATAAATGTAGTACAGGGTAGCAACAAACAGGTACAGGAATGGTTCTATGCAATTATTCCCCTACAATTCCTTCTTCAATTTCAGTATCTCCCATATGATATTTATAATGCACATTTTTATTTCCTGCGTGCAGTACCTTACTCTTTTCTCTATCAAATGTCATTTGCCATTTGTCTGCCCAGTTCTGAATCTTGTCTAGATCATTTTGAATGACCTTTGCTGCTGCAACAGTGTTTGCCACTCCTCCTATTTTTGTGTCGTCTGCGAACTTAACAAGTTTGCTTACTATACCAGAATCTAAATCATTAATATAGATTAGGAATAGCAGAGGACCTAATACTGATCCCTGTGGTACTCCACTGGTTACCACACTCCATTCTGAGGTTTTTCCTCTAATCAGTACTTTCCGTTTTCTACATGTTAACCACTTCCTAATCCATGTACATGTGTTTCCTTGAATCCCAACTGCGTTTAGTTTGAGAATTAATCTTTTATGCGGGACTTTGTCGAAAGCTTTCTGGAAATCTAAATAAACCATGTCATATGCTTTGCAATTATCCATTATCGATGTTTCATCCACAAAAAAATCAAGAAGGTTAGTTAGAAACGATCTCTCTTTCCTAAAACCATGTTGACTGTCTCCCAGGATACAGTTACCATATAGGTAATTTTCCATTTTGGATCTTATTATAATTTCCATAAGTTTTCATATAATAGAAGTCAGGCTTACTGGTCTGTAGTTACCTGGTTCAGTTTTGTTTCCCTTTTTGTGGATCGGTATTACGTTTGCAATTTTCCAGTCTGTTGGTACCACCCCTGTGTCAAGAGACTGTTGCATGATCTTGATTAGCGGTTTGTAAATAACTTCTTTCATTTCTTTGAGTTCTATTGGGAATATCTCATCCGGCCCGGGGGATTTGTTTATTTTAAGAGCTCCTAGTCCCTTTAACACTTCTGCCTTGGTTATGCTAAAGTTATTTAAAACTGGATAGGAACTGGATGACATGTGGGGCATGTCGTCCGTATCCTCCTTTGTAAAAACTTGTGAAAAGTAATCATTTAATATATTTGCTATTTTTTTTTTCTTCATCTATGATTTTGCCATTTGTATCTCTTAGACATTTAACCTCCTCTTTGAATGTTCTCTTACTGTTGTAATATTGGAAAAACATTTTGGAATTGGTTTTAGCCCCGTTAGCAATGAAACATAGAGGGAATCTGTGAAAAATGAAGACAGGCAGATGCGTTGGAAAATCACTTCTTTGCAGGAAGAAACCACTTGCTGGGAAAGGTTCAAAAGTAGCGACTGTTGAGCAATATTGGCAGCAGATTGCTAGAGCATCTTGTTTGAAAATAGCGTGCAAACATAAAATTAGCTTTGAGCATTGCTCATTCATTAGGCATTTCATTTTGAAGATTTCTAATGTATGCATGTTCTTAGTGTGCTGTAATCAAGGTGCATAGGTTGAGCACATTTACTAGTTTAATTAAACTATTAAAATGTACTAACACTGACCAAAAAAAAAAACAACAAACAAAAACAATAACTTTTAAACATATTGTCTGCGGTAAAGATCGGAATCCAGCAAATGTAAATGCATTTTTGTTTAATAAAGTTCATAGAGATTAATCTATTCTGAGGATTATTTTCTGAAATGAAGCTCCAAAGCTCCTTAGCAATACACCGTAATATGGAACAGTGCACCAGTCATTCTGTTGCAGTATTTGAATGAATACAACATACTACATCTAAAAAAAAAAAGAGATCTGCCAAAAAAATAAATGAATACATTTTGACTTTGTATAAATATTGGTGTTCACTGCTCATCAAAAAAAATAATGCAACCGCCAATGAATCGGAATACCATTTTTTAAATACGTTGATATACGTACCTCCAGACTGTGGCTGATAAACCTTTAGCTTTTGGTTAAGATCATAGCATCGAATTCCTCTGTTGAAACATTTTAATTCAAAATACTGTCAGCACCGCTTTATCGGGATGCTTCGGGAGAAGTCAAAATATCCCAAATAAGTGGCTGTCCCAGTGGCAAAGTGCCCGCCCATGTGTATATTGTGTGTTATGTGTTGTGTTTTAATGTTGGTGTATAGTCATCGGTACACGGGATATAAATGGGTCTGTGTAACACGAGTGTTTAAAATGTATATTTGTATTTAGGCACGAGGATTGCACAGCACTTCACGTGCAAGTAAAATATAATATGCGAGCATGGGGAATTGCACTTTATTAATTTACGTGCAGTTGTACCGCGACTCCAATTGAATGATTGATTAGCAATCGAGTCTCGGTACAGCTGCATAAAAGCAGCATGTTTTCACCCACTCGGGGTTGAGTGTTCAGTGAGTGAAGAACGGGATTGGAGACGGAGGTAAAGAGAATAATAATAATAATTATAGTCGTAGTAGTAGTAGTGGTAAAATATCTGCTCACTGTGTTTTGTTTAGTCCGTTTTGTTTGTCTGTTTATTTTGGCAAATGTGCCATGTCCTGTTTTTGTATTGTTACAACCGTTTATAGTCTGTCTGTTCATTCATTAAATGCTGAGTGAGACCATTCGCTCGGCGCCACCAAACTCCACCTCTCTGTTGCTTATTTCCTGGCTGTGGTCTGACGTCACCCACTCCGGCCGTCTTTGTGACAGTCCCAAATAAATGAGAGGCATTTGAGGTGACCTTAGTCACACTTTTGTTTCTGAATGAAATGCCATCACATTATGATTATATGTTAAATACATAATTTAAATTCCTAAACAAAATGAATTACTGTTTTTTATTTGTACATAAAATGAAAATGAGTGAAATCACATCTTATCAAGTCGAGGCACCTGTGATGTTGACACGCCAGCTTTCTTTGCAAGGGCAGCCTGAGAAACCACAGGAGACTCCGGCTCCTTCAAGAGTTCAACGTGGTTTATGCAATTTACGCAAGTCACACCATACTCCTGCTCTCAAAAGTGACCTCTTTTCATCATTTGAAAATACTGTATCCCAATTAAAAGTGAGTCTCCCGTCTCCCAGAGTTGTATCCCATTTAAGCAGAAGTCCCGATTATCAGTATCCCGATTAGGCCACGCAGACTGTACTTCTCTTATAACAAGTATAGTAGTTATAGCCTTTCTTTGAAAATGTATTGATTTGAAGTTAAGAATCATACTCCTTTTACAAACATATTTGTTTATGAAGTTTGTGTTACAATGTAGTGATTTTAATAGTTGCAATGCTGAGTAACCAGAACACAAAGCACATATTAACTTGGAGGTAAAACCAGAGATGGCCAGTAGACCACTCTAGTTACAGTAGCTGTAAACCTGGATGGCCATGATTAGGTAAGTAAAGTTGGAAGTTGTCTGTAGTATAATTCTAAAATCTAACAAACTCATTGTAATCACCCATTTTAAGGCGATGCACATATATTCATTGGTACATATAATGCGTGATATCTGAAATATTAGCATAGCCCCTCCTTAATTACCATAAAATGTCAGCCATTTATGCGACACTTAGAAGTTCGTTGTAAACCCTTGCCAAAATGAGATATGTTTTAACCAGTAGTTTCATAGCATGCAATGTATAAAGTTGGTGTGTATTTTAGTTTGTGTCAGAAATCCCATTCTGGAAATGGATGGATTGAGTAGTAAAGACAGACAGAGATTACTTGCTCACTAACAGGATTATTGCAAGATGCTTCCTTTAATTGCATATTGATCTCTCTCAAATGTGGAAGTAGTCTGTAGCAAAAGCAGAAATACATCTTTAACATTGTAAAACTAAAGTATATCTGTAGGAAAGGGTCATCCTTTTCATTATTTACATTTTCTTTACTAATATTCTGATACAGTGTAACTGAACACCTGCCCTCCATCTGAACAAAGAGCCTGGTTTAATGCAGTTACAGTATCAATTTTATCTTGTATTGTAGCTGCAGAACTTGGACCAGTCTATTCAAACTTACTAACATAAGGTCTCCTCATAGCAGCTGATGAGGTAATAATACTGACTTTCGACTATAGAGCTTGGTCTTTATTTCAATGTATGGTTTGCGGTTTGCAATCAGTCCTGGCTTTTCCATTCAATTCAATGGCTGAGGTGCCAGCTCTAATTACACTGGTGCCCTGTGAGAAGGAATACTGACCCCTATGGTTGAAACAGGTAATACAATGTCTATGTTCTTTGCATTGTTGTATAAGCTGTAGCGTTTATGCTGGCTTGTGAGATAGGTGATTCTATGTGTATTTGGGTTTACCATCGAGGATGAGGTTTGATTGAGCAGGGAGAGTGTAATGGTGGCTGATGAGTTCATAATGTTGACATCAGCATAAAACACGTACTTACCTCTCGACTACAGAGCTTGCTGTCATTTACCTTTGTGTTTCCTTATTTCAGTGTGCCGATCTGCTTAATTCGTTGTTATCAATACTTATTGCCCAGCAGAGTCGATATGATTAGGTGTCAACAATTCTAGTGCTTTACCTTTTTCTAATTGGTTTGCAGATGTAATACACATGAAGGGCATGTTGGAGGCGTGTTTCCATATTAGCAGGCAGCTGTTATTGTTTGCCCGTTTAGAATTATTTTTGTCATTCATACAATTCAGTCATACAGAGTGTACATTTAGATATTAGATCTGTTTGTCTACCGATTTCTATATGCAATAACATTTGAGAACCTCAGATGGATTCAAACTCTTGATGACTCCTTCAATACTTGTTAAATGTTTTTGGCTTTCAGTTATTAATTCAATTTCCCATTGAGAGTCTTAAAGTGGGTCCCATAAAAATCTATTTTTGAAGTTGGTGTTTTATGTAAAAAAAAAAAAAAAAAAAAAAAAAAGTTTTTGGTTTAACTGCAGCAGAATGGAGTATGGTGTATTTTTTACTTGACCAAACTGTCCCAAGCTTTAGTATAGGTCTTTGAATGACACCAGTTGTCTGGTTTTGACAGGGTTGACTAGAACTTCATGCTTATTCATTACAAGTCCATTCCACCATAGATAAAAAAAAAAAAAAAAAAAAAAAAAAAAAACAGATTCCTGTCTGTCTTTCTGAATCATAGCAATGTTTTTTTTTTCTCATGCTGCTGTACAGTGTCTAAAATGTACGTAGTCAAAGCTCTTATCCTAAATAGATGTTAGGTTATGACAACAGTAATATTTAAGTAACTTAACATTGATAGTTCATTTTTGTCTGGACATTTTCTAACCAAATCAAATGTCTATGAACAGAAAGATATACAGTTAAAATTGTATTATTTTTTTAGAACAGAATAACAACTTTGAGCTTGATTTGTTTCAGTGTTTAAAATTTTATCATAATTGTCTCCATTTAATTATTTGGAAGACAATTACGGTATTGTAAAACTGTAAATTAATTCATGTTCTCATTAAACAAGTCATTAAACTTTATTATGATTTTTAATTGTGTTTTCTTTGCAAAAAAGTTGCACTTTATAATTTGTCTGTTTAAATGTTTCATTTAAAGAAGCTGTTAGGGGGTACTCTAGAGGATGTATTACCACACACTTAAAAGAGTGATCATTTTACATTTCTGTTAGTTAACACATTCCAGGTCAAAAAGGCCTTTGTCACATAGAAGGCTGTGTCTGGGATTAAAGCCAAGTGAATTAATTAGATTTCTTACTGGTAATTGGAAAACTAAGGCATATGTTGCTTTGCCTTATTAATTGTATAACATGTTTGGCAAGGCTTTAGATTCTTCCATTATACTTAGGGCATAAAGTTTTCGGTTTTAACCGATAAAAACTGAATAAAAACCCCAGAAGACCTATTTAAAAAAGTTGTTTTTATTTTTTTAAACCGATAAACCTGTGTTTTAGCAATATCTTTTAAATGATGGCAATCATGCACTACTGTCTTTCTACATACAGAAAACAGCTTTCAGAAAGCGGGCAGTGTGCAAAAACATTGCTACTGACCAATCAGCAATTTTGTGGAACTACGTAATACGCTAGGAATGTCAATATAACGTTTGCTTAGCAACGGGCTTAACGACCATGAACCCCAGTTAGCTTTTATGGCATTATGGTTTTATTCAGTGATGATCCAAAACAAATTATTGTAAATATAAAACTGCTATACAGTCATGATTCTACTAGCAGGGCTACCCAGCCCTGGTCCTGAGGACCCCGTGTGTCTTCAGGTTTTCATTCCAGCTAACCTCTCAGTTACTTAACTAAACCCTTAATTGAACTAATAATTTGCTTAATTTTACCTTTTTACTTGTTTTCAGCTCTGAAACAGTTGCAGATTTGAAGTTAGCTGTAACATTTTATAAGTAACTTGAACGCTGCAACTTTTTTGTTGCTGAGAACAATTAAATAGGTCTAATTAAGCACATTCTTGGTTCAATTAAGCATCTAATTAAGTAATTGAGAGCTCAGTTGGAAAGAAAACCAGCAGACACGTGGGGTCCTCAGGACCAGGGTTGGGAAGCCCTGTACTAAAAGCATATTAAAGTTTTTATTGTGTACAACGACTGCCTTATTATTATTATTATTATTATTATTATTATAGCTATATAAATATCAAACCTTAATCAGAGTACCATGATGATTGATTAATCTGAGAAAAAAATATAAATAACTTCTTGTATGATTAATTACTACAATAGGCTATAGTCATATGATGGGGTGGGCAGAAAAAAAAAAAAAACCATTAACTGCAGTGTGATAGATACGCGGGTGGTAGTGGGCATGAAATTAAACCTGTTACTTCTCACAGTTCTCTTCAAAATGCATTCCTAATGTGGGCATCCTCACTATAACACAATAAGTTAATATGTATTAGTGAAACATACATGCAATTATTATAGGAACTGAAAATCGATGTGTTTGAGTGGTGTTTATTTCTAATAACTGAAAATAACCGATTCTGCCAAATAATAATACAAAACAGAAAAACACCCCCTAACTAAAACAAAAAATAACCAAAATATTCAATCCCTAATCATACTGTATGCATTAATATTGATCCTTTGAGGACCTTTATGTTTAATTAGATCCCTATGGCCACACTGTAAACTAAAAAATAAATAAAATTGCAACAAGTTATGCAATACACTATTACACTGAATGAGTACTAAATTCAGCCCCAAGCTGCTTTGTAAGCAGACTTTATTTTTCATAAAAGAAGGTTTCTATGGCAACGTCATGATCAGACTGTCCTTTTTAGTAACCAAAAAGAGTTTAACTATTTCTAAATTTCTATAGTTAACAGTGCCAGCCTACCAGAGATTAGTTTTCATACCTTCTAGATACAAAAGAAAGGCATCTAAAACCAACTGGATTAGCCAGCATTTATGTGGCTAGTGGTCCATTGCTAGATACTTTAAATCTAGTTTAGACCATACTGCATGTGTTATAGTTATCATACAAAACTGGTTTAAATCGTAACAAAGGGTATAATGGCTCTCCTTTATAGAGTATACCTGTTGACATAAAGCAGCACCACTGAAGTGTATGTTTCAAACAGGCTATTACATCTACTGTACAGTAATTAATAATCTGTAGTCCTCAGGGATGCAGTGTCCATGGTCACTAGCTCCACTCATCTTAGGAAATCTGTACAGAGACTTTGGAATTTTCCACTCTCTTTTTTGTCCCCCAGAGGCCTGTGTAAGTTTTGGCTGGACAGAACTGCAATGTGATGATTATTTTAGAACTCACTGTAATCCATAGTACAGTTCCATGCATTATTAAGCAATTACTATGTTTATACTAAATGCACTATATATAATTATAATGTCCCATTCTTGTTATGATTTAGCGATAAACTGTATAGGGAATGTGAGCTCTGTGATTGTATAATGCCTGAAGCTGAAGACTGTATCTGTGTTAACTTTTGGATTTACTCTGCGAGCCTCAGAGAGGCGTATGCAAGTCAATAAGGCTTTCATCTGTTACTGTACGCTCGCCTTAATGCGCCTTATTTGTTTGACTTAGCTTTTAAACAAAATGGTCAAAACAAATATTTGTAAAGTGATTTTGGGTAACTTTGATAATTGAAATATTGTTGTTGTTGTTATAATTTACCTCTTCAAGCACTATCCTGTATTTGTACAGTAGTTTCTGGTTTCCTGCTTTTAGAGTCATTTTCCTCATCTTGTTATTCTACGCTGCAGTTCTCCTTTAGCACCAGGGCTATTTAAAGAACAGATTCATGAATATCAAAATTAATTTTAGTTATTAAAACATATTTGTTAAAAATTTCATGCTCTGTGAATAGGGTCCAAAAATTGTTTAAAAAATCTAACCTAGGGACCGATAAGGCCTTTTTATCAAACATTTCAGTGCTTCAGTGATAACCTTTACATGTAAGAAAGGCATTTTAACTACCACAGAAGTAACCTTATTTCTTGGAAGCAAACATTCGGGACGTTAATGCTGACATTCACAGACGTACTACTGTCCACACCTTGATTTCCTCTTCTTGGTAAATTGCTAAATTACTTTTATGAAAATGCACCTAATAAATGCAGTTTAACTTAAATACCTCTACCTTTTGCTTTTACACGTTTACTATAATAACTATAATTGACTCACAATTGTAATATAAAATATGTACTATTGCTCTGGGTGTTTGACAGGAATTTATTCTTACCGGTAATTTTAGGAAATAATCTGAAAAAATGGTTGTGATCCAGGGTTATACATCCATAGAACAGCTAATCGAAACCTGACAGCAATCTTCACACTCATAAAACACTCGGGCAATATTTTGACACCTTCCTGTCAGTTGCAAAATAATATTAAAATTTAAGAAACACTTTTACTGTCATAATGGTGACACGACTATTCTTTTTTTTAAAATTTTTTATGGTGACATTAAAATTATAATTGTAATAAAATGTCAATTGTTCAGAAAGAATACTTAAGCATTTTTTAATAAAACAAAAGATGGTGTCACTTAGTACCCTGCCAGTTAAGCCTGTAAAGTTTCACTTCTATCTTCAAAAGAGGGTGTCAGTTTGAGAGCCGTGTCACTAATGATTGTTGGGTCTAAGCAGCAGAATGGAAATAATTGGTGTTGAGGAGGGATACATGTAGGGTCTACTGAAGGTGGAGGTGAAATAGTTGTATTTTCTCTATTTTTATTTACACCATTTGTAGCCACTCCACTAGATAAAAAATGTGATAAAGCATGTAAAAACATAGGACTAAGACACGGTACCAGAATGCAAATACCACTGTATATCCCCTAAGCCTAAGGGACAGTACCAATCACATGACTGGGAAACTGATACAGACAAATCAGGAACGGAGACCTGCAAGCTAACAGACCTATAACTATTTTACAACACAACCTCTGGTGAGATCCTGTTCAGTTTTAAGATCTTTCTGGCTAAGGTTCATTCTTTTTGACTTTCACAAATAAATCCTGGATTTTACACAGACACTTTAGCTTGCCACATCGTTACAGTACACGTAAAGTCATTTAAACCTGCAAAAACGGATTTCCACGGCAAATATCATTTTAATGAAACCTCTGAAGTACGAAGTATGAACCACTTGGGATTGTGGCCTGTAATACTGTGAAAGCCATCAGTTCTGTAATTTCTTCTTGTGTTTTGAACAATCACAGTACTTCACTGTAATTGTTCCTTTGATGTTGTAAATCCACAACCTGTGGTCTGTGAACTAGGTCTTTCGTTTTATCAAGAAACAAAATGTGCGCCTCTTAAAAACATCCTAGTAGTTTAGGAAGCGGGGTAATGCCCTTTCAACTACTTGGTCAGTCTCCTTATTTCTACCCCACGGTCTGTCTTCTTTATTTTCTTTATTTTCTTCCACCACCACCTCTGAAAATAGTGCTCCCCTCTGGGGGGTTGGGGGTGTACCATCCCGCTGGCTTCTCACAAGGGGATAAATCACCCCCCCCCCCATTCACCTCAGACATTGCCTAATGGACTGTCAGTTATGAAGAATATTAAATATGTGTCTGTGACAGGACGGCTGAGTGGTGGCGTACCCTGACCAGGAAGTTGATACAGAGACACAGACTGGTACTGCTGTGGAAAGTGCTGGTGGGCGTATTTATTGAAACAAAATAGAGGTTTAAACAAAAACAGTCTCATAACACAAAAAACAAATACCTCCACCCAAACAAGCACCGTGCTGGTTTTTCCAACACACGTAGCAATTGTTTACTTTTCTTCTTTTTACTTTAGTTTTCAATACTAATTTCGCTTCCTGCTCCGCTCGCTCTCATTTTCCTTTCAACAACCCATCCCGATCAGCAAATGCTGCAGGGTTTTTTTTTCCGCATAATCATTTCCAAAATAACACTTAATTAATCCATTTGGAGACAGTCGCATTCTGCATGAGATTAGAGGGATTGGGCTATAACGCCATCCGCGCTGCCGAAAAAAACAAACAAAAACATTGCGTTTTAGGTAAACACAAAACGATGCGTTTAAGTCATGTCTTTTTACATCATAATAATACAACGGTAATAAAAATAAACCATTCATTTTAACTGATTACACACAGGGCTTTTCTACCCTGCACACTGTGATTGCTGTGATAGCTAATCACATGCTGCCATTTGCAATAATAATGACACTTTGCTCTAAAGTTTGTTAGTTATATAAATGTAACATTTCTAAATATCTAATGTATTGTAAGCTTGTGGCAGCCCATAAAAAAAAGTCTTCAGTGTCCGGGTGGTACTATATACTGCACTGTACTATTTACAGGAAATGAATACCAACAAGAAAAGGTGTACATTTTATAGAAATAGTCTTTTCATGAAACAAGCCAACCAGTTTCAGTCTGTATCAATCCATATCCTTCATCTCCCCTTGGAGTCTTTTATGATGCTAGCTTATAACCTGCTTTCTGTTATGCTAATTGTCAGAATAATGTATTTTCTGCATTGCATTGGTACTGTATAATTAAGGCTAGGATAGCACTATTTATGTAATGCAGAACTCTTTTCTGAATCGTTCTTATAGTCTGGCAGTATATTATTTGTGAAAATAGTTTTCTGGGTTTGATTGCCTGCAGCAGGGGTTCTTTCTTTGACAATGAAGGTAGCAGTGGGAGTCTGAATATTGCACAGCCAAAAATAGATCTAAACAAAGTGCAGTGGATACATGAAGTGGCATTAAAAGTATTGTGGCTTACTTTATTAGAGGAATGTAACTCTAATGAGGTTTAGAGACAAAATGATGAGCTACAGTGTGGCATGTTACTGAATTTCCTGTAGCTGATGACAATAACTGTCTGTAGATTTAGGGAAATTGATAATATTTGAATCACTGCTCTCTTATGCATGTAGATTTTGTTTCTCTTTCCTACCCAACTGTCCCAGTTCTACCACCAATATTGACACAACACTCATTTTCTTTTTTTCATTTCTTTTTCATTGTGTTACCTCTAATGTTCTGTCCAATTTAATGTTTAATTACGTTCGGTCACCATAGCAATTCCCCACACAGCTCAGGAGAAGTGAAGGTTCAATTGGCGTCCTTCGACTACGACCGAGCCAGCTTTCTCTTTATAGACACAGGAACTTGAGAGGGGATTTCAGCGAGATACCGGCCTCTGTAAGACAAAGGCCAGCCCTGCAGGTGTCTGCTTGGGCTCACCAGGCGCCTGGCCAGCAGGGTCTGCTGAAACGCGATGAGGAGAAAGTCCCTGTTGGTTTTTCCTCCCTTACTCGCGGGAGTGCCAGAGCCAGTCGCTCCTTCTGGAATCCCGAGTAAAGACTGTTGACTTTGCACAGCTAGGGCTTACCCTGCTTTTACTTGACCAATAAAATATTTTATTTAACTCTAATACATTCCCTTAAAATTTAAAATAAAACAAATATTGACACCACAATTGCTCCAAAATTGCTAAATGTGTTTATTTCACATATTCTGCAAAAGGTTTGGAGAGCATTATATATGATTTTATTTATTTAAATTTCGTCGTCTCTAATTTTTTACCCCACTTTTCTCCCCAGTTTAGTGTTCCCAATTATTATCTGTATCTTCGGCCCCGCCCAGAGGCTGGAGCACGCAATCCACAGCAAGGCCACCAGACCTGTAGCGATGGAGGACAACACAGATCTGGCAGCTCCACTGCAGAGCCACAGTTGCACTATCAGCCACAGGGGTTGCTGATGCGCGGTGAGCCGTGGATTCCCCTGACAACCTAAGCCCTCCCTACCCGGGCAGACCTCTACCAATTGTGCGCCACCCCCTAGGAACTCCCAGTCACGGTCGGCTGTGACATAGCCTGGACTCAAACCTGCAATCCCCAGACTATAGGGCACATCCTGCACTCCATATGGAGCGCTTTTACTGGATGCGCCACTCGGGAGCCTCCATATATGATTTTATTTTACGTGGTTCCTTGATATATACATTTCTGCAAATCTGAAGTGAAAAGCAGAAATATTTAGCACTATTTGTACTAAGATAAATATTCAAATTACTGTCTCCTATTGTGGTGCGAAAAAAAGACAGATTGTGAAATAAAGGGAAGATATTTGTTGTATTGATTTGGAACAGCAACCACTCAAAAAGGAAGGTTTCCTAAGCACAGTATCAGTATCTTTGAAAAATGCAGGTATTGCAAAACAAATAAAAAATCTTATATATTAATATTGCTGAAATAAAGTGGTAGTGCCGTTATGCACTTAAAAGGATGAGTCCATCCACTCCTGCTCCTGATTTAGCAGCATGCATTTCAGTCCTAAAACAGGGTCCAGTAGGGTATTCTTCTCCCACCCCCAAAAGGATTACTAAAGAAGTACTTTTCTTAACATTTAGATGTTGTTTTTATATATATATATATATATATATATATATATATATATATATATATATATATATATATGCCATAACTTGACAGTGGCAAGAAACAACTAGTCACAGACTCTATTTTAATGGTCTTCAAACAAGCCTTTGAGACATCTATTGTGACAATTAATTAATTTTCTTGGAGCTTTGTGTGTGAGTGAACGGGGGTGATGAATCATCTTCAAATACAATATTAATCCAATATTAATTATTGCACAAAACAGCACGCAACAAAATTTTCCATGGAGCCATAGTATATCTTTTTCTGTGCTATCTGAAAAAACAAAAAGAAGCAAACAAAAAAATTCATCGTATGTCTGCAGGTTAAAGTTACAAAAGTTAGAAGAAGCCAACTGCTTCTTTAACAAATAATCTCAATCATTCTGAAGTAAGGATGATAAACAGTTTGCTTAGTTATTTTCAAAAGCCACTGTGATCTGGCAACTTTTTTCAGGGAGCAGCAAGATAGTTCTCTGTTAATTGCCTGCAAAAACACAGTTGAATATGCAAGGTTATTAGATTTGACACAGGACTGTAAGTGAATGTCTGAGCTGATTAAACGTTTACAGTGGATACAGCAGTTCAATATATCTCTCTTGAATGAACTCAGTCGGAGACACTAGAACAGGGAACGGCACTCAGGGGAATGCTAATGCACTGAGAAGGCTGAGAAGTGAAAATCTTAAGTTTATATTAAGAGAGTCCTCTAAAACAGGGGTCAGCAACCTCAACATAACCAGGAGCCGCTGTGGCTGCCCACAAAACGGTTTGTGGGCCGCCACCAACAAAACTGAAGAATTGTTAACAAAATTATCAGGTTGTAATACCTACACAATACCAACAAATTTACAGAAACACATTGGGCAAAGCATGAAGTACAGTTAAGGGGCGTTCATACCGGACGTGGCGTGCATACCGCCTCCTTGCGCGTCACTCTGCACTGACCACTGTTCACACCGAATGCGGCAGGAGAAAGTCAGTGGGCGGTCTGTTGTTACGTCACGGTTGCATGTAGAAGCAACAAACAGTAAATGACAGCGGGAAGGGGAAACTGTTTTTATATAGAAGACGCAAAGCTTAGTAAAAAAAAAAAATTTCAAGTTATGAGGAGCTAAATTATATATATATATATATATATATATATATATATATATATATATATATATATATATATATATATATATATATACACACACACATGCCTTGCAAAAGTATTCAGACCCCTGACCAATTCTGTCATATTACTGAATTACCAATGTACATTGAAATTTCGTTCTGTTCAATATTTTATTTTAAAACACTTAAACTCAAAATTAATAATTGTAAGGTGACATTGGTTTTATGTTGGGAAATATTTTTAAGAAAAATAAAAAACTGAAATATCTTGCTTATATAAGTATTCAATCCCCACACATTAATATTTGGTAGAGCCACCTTTCGCTTCAATAACAGCTTTAAGTCTTTTGGGGTAAGTATGTACCAACTTTGCACACTTGGTCGGAGTGATTTTGGCCCATTCTTCTTGGCAGGTTTGCTCCAGGTTGTTCAGGTTGGTTGGACGACGCCTGTGGACCAGAATTTTCAAATAGTGCCACAGATTCTCAGTGGGATTGAGATCAGGGCTTTGACTGGGCCGCTGTTTTTTAGCGGACTGAAGCAGATTCTCTTGCAGTATTTTCCTGTATTTTGCTCCATCCATTCTTCCTTCAATTGTAACAAGATGCCCAGTCCCTGCTGATGAGAAGCATCCCAACAGCATGATGCTGCCACCACCATACTTCACTGTAGGGATGGTGTGTCTTTAAATTTTGTTCTGTTCGATTTTTTTTATTTATTTTTTTTAAACACTTAAACTCAGAATCAATTATTGTAAGGTGACATTGGTTTGTTGGGAAATATGCAATAACAACTTTAAGTCTTGCGGGGTACCAGCTTTGCACATAGTGTCGGAGTGATTGTGGCCAATTCTTGGCATGATGCTGCCACCACGATACTTCACTGTAGGGATGGTGTGTCTCGAGGCATGGGCAGTGTTAGGTTTGCACCACACATAGCGCTTTGAGTTTTGGCCAAAAACCTCTATCTTGGTCTCATCTGACCACAAAACCTTTTCCTACATCGCAGCTGGGTCACTCTCATGCTTTCTGGCAAACTCCGGACGTGTTTTCAGATGGTACTTTTTGAGTAACGGCTTCTTTCTTGCCACACTCCCATACAGGCCAGTGTTATGCAGAGCTCTTGATATGGTTGACTGGTGCACCATTACTCCACTCCCAGCCACTGAACTCTGTAGCTCCTTCAAAGTGATTTTTGGCCTCTGTAGCTTCTCTCACAAGTTTCCTTGTTTGAGCGCTGAGTTTTGAGGGACTGCCTTTTCTTGGCAGTGCCTGGGTGGTGTGATGCAGCTTCCACTTCCTGATTATTGATCCAACTGTGCTCACTGGGATATCCAAACACTTGGATATTATTATTTTGTACCTTTTCCCTAATCTTTGCATTTGTATTACTTTATCTCTAACTTCTGTAGAATGCTCTTTAGTCTTCATTTTCCTTCAGATTCACAGCCTTACCAATGATCCTTCAACAGTGGTGTTTTTATTCAGAAAATGTGACAGAAACTTTAATGGTTCACTGGTAGAGGCTAATGGTAAGGTAATTGTGTCCTCGTTAGGGCAATTTCTTTCATCGGTGCAAACTGGGAGCTTCCACAGCACAGGGGTTGAATACTTATGCAAGCAAGATATTTCAGTTTTTTATTTTTCTTAAAAATATTTCCCAACTTAAAACCAGTGTCACCTTACAATACTTGATTCTGAGTTTCAGTGCTTAAAAATAAAATATCAAACAGAACAAAATTTCAATGTACCATTTGTAATTCAGTAATATGAGAGAATTGGTCAGGGGTCTGAATAATTTTGCAAGTGTGTGTGTGTGTGTGTGTGTGTGTGTGTGTGTGTGTGTGTGTGTGTGTGTGTGTGTGTGTGTGTGTGTGTGTGTGTGTGTGTGTGTGTGTGTGTGTGTGTGTGTGTGTGTGTGTGTGTGTGTGTGTGTGTGTGTGTGTGTGTGTGTGTGTGTGTGTGTGTGTGTGTGTGTGTGTGTGTGTGTAAAAAATAAAAACATGTTGTTTTTAAAAATTAAGATATTTTCTTTCATTTTTGTGAGTCTTGTCTGGTTTGCTGGGTATAGGCAAAGACAGTGTGAGTTTACCCTTTGTGGTCCATTTATTCAATGCTTGCCAGGTGCATCAGGTCCAATTTATTTTCACACGCACTGTTTATTTTACATGCGCTGTTTAAAATATATTTTTTCAGAGTAAAACAGGTTTAAAAGGCACTGCATCTTCAGCTGTATTTGTTCGCTGTTTTTTTCACATACCAGCCATAACACAAAAATACAGATTTAAGTGTTAGACACATTGTAGAATCATCAAAAACTATTCCACAACTCTGAGTAAATAAATACATTCATACAGACGTAAATCAAAACAGTACATACTTCCACATGACGTTAGCTGTGTGCTGTCTCACGTGCCTTCATTGCCTAGCAGATTACTACCAGAAATCACTTCAGCAACAACAACACAGATGATGGCTGGGCAAGTGCCGTTGTTTTCTGGCGAGGCAGCGGATCTAATTAATACACTGATAAAGAAACTCGGAGGGGCCGCCACCAAACCTCAAATGGGCCACCATTTGCCCAGGGGCCGACCCCTGCTCTAAAATCAGTGCTTTTATCTAATAATTTTTTTTTTTTGTAGCGAATAGTAGATTTGGCTTACAATAATAATTTTTTTTTTTTGTAGCGAATAGTAGATTTGGCTTACAATGTTTTGTTCTTTAATTGATATATATATATATATATATATATATATATATATATATATATATATATATATATATATATATTTTTTTTTTTTTTTTTTGGGGGGGGGGGGGGGGGGGGGGGTCACAAGATATAAAAGCAACACCTGATAGTATTTCTGCTTGTATAGTGCAAAACTAACAATTGATAATATTGGTAATATACAGCAGATATATTACATTATATCAGTTCTATTACAGTAATTCTAAGAAAGAGAACATTATTGTGACAATAACTGCTTGTAGACCTACCTTTATGGAGTTACCATTGAACTAATAAACCAAAAAACAGTTTTTAGCTTAACAGAACATTTATCTATGCCCTTTGTGATAAGTACAGTATATAAGTACAGCAGACTCCACAGAGAGCCAGCCACTTGCAAACTAGCGGCACTATACTGTACTGTACTGTCATGTTTTAAAATGGAATTCATATTTCTTCAGCCTGTCCCCTGTTGCATCTAAAACACTGTCATAAAAGAGTTCAGTATGCATACGTTGATTGTGATACCATTAAAAATAATAGGGCAATTTAGATTTGAAAGAAGCAACAGTACATTCAAAACAAATTAATGTTAACAGATGTTAAGTGTTTTCTCTATTATGCTTGAATAAAGTGTGGACATTGACACAGGCAGCTATAAATACTATCATTAACTGTCATTCTACAATAAATTCTTAGTGAAGGATAATAGGATCATTACCAGTAATCATAGTCAGCAGGTGAAGTGGTTATGTGATTTGTTGAAAGTGAAATTATAGAACAAAAAAGCAGTCATTCACAAAATATTAAATGCTGAAACATTTTCAGAAACTATCAGAAAAGGATTCATGATTGTCATTTGCAGATGATGTATTTGCCAAGGATTTAAAGATTACACATGATTAATTCTCTTGTAGAAAGCAATGCACTTGTGCTGTTCATTTACTCTTAACTTTGTACAGTTTGGCACATAAGAAAGTTTACAAATTGGTTTTAGCCCCCTTAGCAATGTTCATTTCTATTGCTCTCTTGGCCTTTCTAACTTCCTTTTTGACTTGCGTTTGCAGTTCTGTGTACTCTTTCTGTGTACTTTCTTTTTGGTCCTTTTTTAATGCTCTGTAAAGTGCCTTTTTTCGCTGAATTTTTTTTTTAATTGCTCTATTAAACCATTATGGCCATTTAGGTTTGACACCTTTAAAGTTGCAATACCTTATTCATGTCTTTAAAAGGATGGACAATGTTCAGAAAAGTTAACAGTTTTGGATTTAGCTAGATATGCACAATGCCTCCAGACATGCCATTAAATCCCTGGTCCAAAATTCAATTCAGCATTGGTGGTATGTGCTGTACCATAGGATACCTACCCAAGGACTACAGCATGTGCAGTACTGTTGGCAGAAAATGGTCTCTCCAACTTATTCCAGTAGAGAAAGCACATTCCGTCATTCCCCAAACACACCACTGCATTGGCAAAAGAGCAGAACATGCCTGTATTTTAGAAGCCTTTCATTTAACAAACATATACAGCACATATACAGTACTGTGCAAAAGTTTTAGGCAGGTGTGAAAAAATGCTGTAAAGTAAGAATGCTTTAAAAAATAGACATGTTAATAGATTATATTTATCATTTAACAAAATGCAAAGTGAGTGAACAGAAGAAAAATCTACATCAAATCAATATTTGGTGTGACCACCCTTTGCCTTCAAAACAGCATCAATTCTTCTAGGTACACTTGCACAAAGTCAGGGATTTTGTAGACATACAGTCAGGTGTATGATTAAACAATTATACCAAACAGGTGCTAATGATCATCAATTCAATATGTAGGTTGAAACACAATCATTAACTGAAACAGAAACAACTGTGTAGGAGGAATAAAGTTGCTGAATAAAGTTGCTGAAGACAGTTTACTGTCAAAAGTCATACACCATGGCAAGACTGAGCACAGCAACAAGACACTGTAAGCCTGACTTCTATTATATGCAAACTTATGGAAACTATAATAAGATCCAAAATGGAAAATTACCTATATGGTAACAGGGTACTGGGAGACAGTCAACATGGTTTTAGGAAAGGGAGATCGTGCCTAACTAACTTGCTTGATTTTTTTGAGGATGCAACATCGATAATGGATAATTGCAAAGCATATAACATGGTTTATTTAGATTTCCAGAAAGCTTTTGACAAAGTCCCGCACAAAAGATTAATTCTCAAACTGAACGCAGTTGGGATTCAAGGAAACACATGTACATGGATTAGGGAGTGGTTAACATGTAGAAAACAGAAAGTACTGATTAGAGGAAAAACCTCTGAATGGAGTGTGGTAACCAGCGGTGTACCACAGGGATCAGTATTAGGTCCTCTGCTATTCCTAATCTACATTAATGATTTAGATTCTGGTATAGTAAGCAAACTTGTTAAATTTGCAGATGACACAAAAGTAGGAGGAGTGGCAAACACTGTTGCAGCAGCAAAGGTCATTCAAAATGATCTAGACAAGATTCAGAACTGGGCAGACACATGGCAAATGACATTTAATAGAGCAAAGTGTAAGGTACTGCACGCAGGAAATAAAAATGTACATTATAAATATCATATGGGAGATATTGAAATTGGAGAAGGAATCTATGAAAAAGACCTAGGAGTTTTTGTTGACTCAGAAATGTCTTCATCTAGACAATGTGGGGAAGCTATAAAAAAGGCTAACAAGATGCTCGGATACATTGTGAAAAGTGTTGAATTTAAATCAAGGGAAGTAATGTTAAAACTGTACAATGCACTAGTAAGACCTCATCTTGAATATTGTGTTCAGTTCTGGTCACCTCGCTATAAAAAAAATATTGCTGCTCTAGAAAGAGTGCAAAGAAGAGCGACCAGAATTATTCCGGGCTTAAAAGGCATGTCATATGCAGACAGGCTAAAAGAATTGAATCTGTTCAGTCTTGAACAAAGAAGACTACGTGGCGACCTAATTCAAGCATTCAAAATTCTAAAAGGTATTGACAGTGTCGACACAAGGGACTTTTTCAGCCTGAAAAAAGAAACAAGGACCAGGGGTCACAAATGGAGATTAGACAAAGGGGCATTCAGAACAGAAAATAGGAGGCACTTTTTTACACAGAATTGTGAGGGTCTGGAATCAACTCCCCAGTAATGTTGTTGAAGCTGACACCCTGGGATCCTTTAAGAAGCTGCTTGATGAGATTTTGGGATCAATAAGCTACTAACAACCAAACGAGCAAGATGGGCCGAATGGCCTCCTCTCGTTTGTAAACTTTCTTATGTTCTTATGTTCTTATGACACAAGGTAGTTATACTGCATCAGCAAGGTCTCTCCCAGGCAGAAACTTCAAGGCAGACAGGGGTTTCCAGATGTGCTGTCCAAGCTCTTTTGAAGAAGCACAAAGAAACGGGCAACGCTGAGGACCGTAGATGCAGTGTTCGGCCAAGGAAACTTACTGCAGCAGATGAAAGACACATCATGCTTACTTCCCTTCACAATCAGAAGATGTCCAGCAGTGCCACCAGCTCGGAATTGGCAGAAAACAGTGGCACCCTGGTACACCCATCTACTGTCCGGAGAAATCTGGTCAGAAGTGGCCTTCATGGAAGACTTGCGGCCAAAAAGCCATACCTCCGACGTGGAAACAAGACCAAGCGACTCAACTATGCATGAAAACACAGGAACTGGGGTGCAGAAAAATGGCAGCAGGTGCTCTGGACTGATGAGTCAAAATTTGAAATATTTGGCTGTAGCAGAAGGCAGTTTGTTTGCCGAAGGGCTGGAGAGCGGTACACGAATGAGTGTCTGCAGGCAACAGTGAAGCATGGTGGAGGTTCCTTGCAAGTTTGGGGCTGCATTTCTGCAAATGGAGTTGGGGATTTGGTCAGAATTAATGGTCTCCTCAATGCTGAGAAGTACAGAAAGATACTTATCAATCATGCAATACCATCAGGGAGGCATCTGATTGGCCCCAAATTTATTCTGCAGCATGACAACGACCCCAAACATACAGCGAAAGTCATTAAGAACTATCTTCAGTGTAAAGAAGAACAAGGAGCCTTGGAAGTGATGGTATGGCCCCCACAGAGCCCTGATCTCAACATCATCGAGTCTTGGATTACATGAAGAGAGAGAAACAACTGAGGCTGCCTAAATCCACAGAAGAACTGTGGTTAGTTCTCCAAGATGTTTGGGCCAACCTACCTGCCGAGTTCCTTCAAAAACTGTGTGCAAGTGTACCTAGAAGAATTGATGCTGTTTTGAAGGCAAAGGGTGGTCACATCAAATATTGATTTGATGTAGATTTTTCTTCTGTTCACTCACTTTGCATTTTGTTAATTGATAAATATAAACTATTAACATGTCTATTTTTGAAAGCATTGTTTACAACATTTTTTCACACCTGCCTAAAACTTTTGCACAGTACTGTACATCTATGAAGTTTGATTATATTCCACCGTTGAATAGGGAAGTAATGTGGGTGGTGTACTTTTTTGTTGAATCTCCCTTCCTGTAACATGTACAAAGATGATTTAATTACAAAATAATGTAATACCTTACAGGAGGGGTTTTCAACTGAGGGTACATGTACCCCTGGGGTTCTTCTAAAGGTCATAGGGGATTACTCATTTATTTATTTTTAGAAGTATGAATGCTCCAGTAAACATAAATAATAATCACAATACTCATACTTTGATGGTTTTTATTTTATTTATTACCGTGGCTGCATTTTATTAACAGCAATAGCGACTGGTTGAATATGTTTTCAGTGTTTGAAATGGATACATATCTTACTTGCAAAAGAAAAACGAAGGAAGAAAACACAGAAAGTGCAAAG
The DNA here is from genome assembly GCF_017654505.1 of Polyodon spathula. Taxonomy (NCBI): domain Eukaryota; kingdom Metazoa; phylum Chordata; class Actinopteri; order Acipenseriformes; family Polyodontidae; genus Polyodon; species Polyodon spathula. The sequence continues at coordinate 31,074,866 of NC_054541.1, read as the reverse complement.
TGACAGAACATTATACAGAGTCCCTTTGGATAATTGTTATGCTGGCTTTAATAAGAAAAGTTTACCATTGTTAGTTATTATAGTTTTATCTTGAATGTTTTTGATACATTTTAAATGGCAATCATAACTATGCTCAGATGGGAAGTAAATGGTAACATGATACGCGTTTACAGTGCAGACTATTTTGTATTATTTATAATGACTTTGCCGTATAGAAAGTGAATAGGAGTGTTTCCAAAAAGAGTTATAAATACTGTCTTTTAATTCTGTGCATGCAAAGAATGAAGCGTACTGTTTGGTATTCTGTCTTAACCAGCAGTTTGTCAGTTCCAGGCTGCTGTGAAAAATGATATATTAAATAAACAGGAAAAAAAGAAATGTGTTAAATCAGATTATTCTGCCTTTTATTGCAACCATGGTACCATTCAGTGAGTGAAAATTGTACTTTAGCTGAAACCTCCCAACAGAAGGGAAACAGTTTCAAAAAAGGGTTTAAAACCCTGCCTTACAGGGTTATGTTTCACTCCAACACTTTCCAATACTCACTCAGCTTTAGGATCGGCATTGTTTCCCAGTTGTATTTCTACAATAGCAATAGAAACCTATGCATTTGCAAAAGTGTCAAAAACGAATTTTAACATCCTATAAGCCATTTATTTAAAATACTGGGGGTACTAAAATGAAAGACATAACAGAATGCATTGTACAGATGACGTTTACATTTAACAAAAGCAATGCTGTTTTGATTCTTGCACCCTTGCAGGTATAGACATTATCCTTCAGACACCCTCTGCTGCAACAAACCACAACTCAACTCTTGCTATTTATTTGAACAATGTTGCATGGGTCTTGCAATAGAGATTTTGCTAAAAAGATGCAACAAATATTTAAATTAGTATATTGCGGCTCTTTTCATTAACATATTTTTTCTTGGTACATACGTGAAAATGCATACTTTGCTAAGTGTCTCAAGGAAAATGCAAATTGCAGTATGTTTGCTCTGTGACTGGCCCATCTTAGTACACCTACCCCTATATACTGTATATATCTCCTCTGGAAAGCGTGATTAAATATTGCCAGAGAACAGGGTATATATACAGTACATATAATAACAGCAAAAATGCATTCCAATAAAAATTATTACACCACTACCTTAGCTAATGGATTATTTTCTTGTTTTTTGTGTTGTTGCTTAATCAATCCTTTTTGTTTGTTTCTGTAACAAATTTCAGACATTTTCAAAGTGCACTTTTTTTATTGGCATTTAATTTAGTGAGCTTGAATCATGACTCAGATATGGTCAATTCTAGGCTCATTACAGAGGAGTTATTTTTCATTTAAATCTTTATATTTATGTTATAACATTTACTTGGTAGGATTTCATCCGTATTTCATAAGGAGATGTGTTAATAAATGTGCTCCCAAGCAGTACAGGTGTGTAACACCAGTGCCCTGTACGGCCACAGCTTGTTTCATAATAAACAGAACATTAATTAGGCTCTTAAGCTCACTGATTTCCTTTGGATTTTAGTGACGACTTGCTTTAGGCATTTTCCATGCATTGTAAATGACAGCGCCAAATAGGCAGAACCACAGACTCATATCTGGGGATGTCATATTTTATTAACATTTCTGGAGAAACCTAACCAGGGACCTGATATTTTATGCTTATAGAATAATAATTTCTGTCCTTCCAGACATGCATGACAGAATGTGAGCATTCTGAGGTAGCAATCTTAAAATGACAAATGCACACTGAAATGTTTATAGATAGCTTTTTTTATATAGTGTGCGATAGTATTTCATATTACTTTAATAAAGGTTTTTATTAATATAATATTACCTTAAGCAAAATGCAGAACTCCAGTTTTCAAGAGTCATTCCACATAGGTCAATTATCAGGAGTTATATGGTTATCTGACAAGATAAGAGTGGGTTGATCAGTTAATTTAGGTAATTACTGTAAGCGTATGACTGGAATAAATATATATACTAGGCTCTCACTGTGCACCCTTGCTTTAAAGTTTAGTTACTGAAGATTTATTTCAGGAATAACATTTACTGGGATCATCATGACAAATTGCATATAGATGTACCAGTGAATCAAATTGATTCATTGTTTTTAGCTAGGTAACATACTTTTTTCAGTAAGACTAGCTTAATTATGTGTGATAGTCTTATTTGAAAGACTTAATTACTGGAGGTACTCAAAAATCTCATTACAAATCAATGATGGCTGATTAGGTGTTTCAATGGAAATCCTATGTCAGCATCGGAATGTTTTAGCTTGATAACTTATTGTTGACAGACAAGATGCATAATATCACTCTTTGTTATTAAGGAATGCAGCTTCCTCAACATCTCGTTTGAGTTTAATTATTTGAGGTACAGACATCATATTTTACATTTCTATGGAATATCTGTCAAAAATATAAAAAATAAATTTAAATTTGAACTCTGTCAGAAACTGTTAACACATTTTACTTTACGTTTACCAACCGTGCATTCACCTTATGCCCCTGGGCTGCTCAGCAAAAACACTTAACATCTATTTTCCACATTGATTTTTTTTTCTTCTTCTATATAATTGGATTTTGTATCCATGAAGGTAAAGTAAATTATTATAAAAATGCTAATGTCCTTTGTCTCAGAAATACATTTTTTAGACATAGGTAAATGTCTGCCTTATAAACTAATATAGTTATTCCATTGAAGCTGTACAGTTCTGTACTGTTCATGACTCTTTGGGTTGCCATGGACATTCAGGTCTTTACTTTTCAGCTTTTATTATCTGGGTCATTTACTTATATTGGAAAGTGTCTCTGTCTATACAAGACTACACTATATTTGGCTTCTTTTGTTCCTCTGGGTGCGTTCCTTTTGGAATTCAGTACAGTGCTCTGTGTTTTCGTAAGTTAATTTTGAACGAGCAACACAATCAAAATGTTACTCCAGGAGCCTCAATTTTGTTGTGCACAGTACTGTGCAGTACAACCCTATTTATAATGGCAGCTTCATAAGATTCTTCAGACTGGTCACTTTAGACATGTGGTTTGACTGGAAATCAAAATGCTGACATGTTGTTGGTTCAACAATATTTGTTTTAAATACAGATCATTTTAATTATCATGTCAATTTACAAAGCATCGTAACATCAGCATACTCTACATGAGGGGTGGCCAACCCTGTTCCTGGAGAGCCACTGGGTCTTCTGGTTTTCTCAGTTACTTAATTACTTATTTTCTTAATTTGACAACTTTTTTTTCTCAGGTCTTTAGCCATTGATGGTTTAAAGAAAGCCAGAAAACCTGCAGGAATGTGGCTTTCCAGGACCAGGGTTGGCCACCCCTGCTCTACATAGTGTTAGAAATATGTTTTATTTTAAGCACAATTGCTTTCATTTTTTGTATCTGTTCTTGCTACAGTACCATAGCCATGCCACTCACTACACCATTTTGCCATCTGAATGTTATAATGCAACATGTTTCGTAATAAATGTCCATCGTCCATTATTGTAAAACTTGTAACCAGTAGCATTGTAATTCAAAATTGAAAATTACAAGCAAAACAATTTAGTGCTAATTAGAGGTTAGAATGTTTGTTTTTTTGTTTTTTTATATAGCATAACCTGTAATTTGGACACTCCAGTAAAAGGCAGCTACAGGGGGAAAAAAATGACAAACACAAAATACACTGTTTTTTTGTGCGTGTGAAAAGTAGCAGAATTTCTGATCTGATTAAAGGGTGGTGCAGAGGTGTTTACTAGGGAGTTTTTGCCCTGACAAGTTCTTGTCTGCAGTCAATTTAGCCTGTTATCACTCTAGCTCTGTGGTTCTGCACCTTTTTTTCTTACTATCACCTTTGGGATTGACATTTAATACCAACCCTACACATTTAAACATACTGTCGACAATAAGTTACTGTAGAAGTGAAATCCTTCAGCCTTGCACCGGCCTGTGCTTGAGTTTGGCTTAGATCACATCTCCACATTGAGCACTCATCACAAAAAATGTATTTAGTGCATGAAACAATGTACTTACTGCTGTGATTTCGCTGGATTTTGGCCCAGAATCTTCTGTCTGCCATAAAGGAGGATGCATTTATTTAGATGGCCTTGTCAGTACATATTTTTTATTTCTGTTTCTTATTTAATTAACCAATTCCACCCCAACATTTTCCCAGTGGAGAAGAAACCTCTTGCTTGTAATTCAAAGTTCAAAATTGTAATTTGAAGTCTCAATTGATCACTGTCATTGTGGTGTGGAGCACATGTGCCTAGCACCACTGTCACTTACTCAAATATAACATAGTAATACCGCCAATACCCAGGCGACCATGTGGAAGGTGATTAACTGTGGAACCACTGGTGTGTAGACTTAAAAACCTTGAGTTTACAAAGTATTAGAGAATGTTACATTAAGTCTACTGGTTAGTAAGGACCAGCCCAAATACCAACCTGACTGCACATGGATGTTTAGTACCATGAAAGTTTCAAAACAAGAGTTAATGTGTAATAATGTTGTAGTGCTGGGACCACGTTTTTAAATCTAATCTCTAAAATAAATTAAACATGGTCTAATGTACTGAAGATTAGTAGATTAGTTCTCTGTTTTGTAATGATAATTTGGTAAGGATACAGATGGGGTTGCTACAGGGTTTGTTGTTTACTGATATCTGCTCTAATGCAGTGCTCTGTTATACTATTTTTCATATTTTTTTTCATATAATTAGACTTGAAGAATAATTGAATATTCAGAAGAGTATACAATACAATTCTTTATTTCTATTTTTTTTTTTAACAGGGGAATCCCAGGAAAAAAATGTGGAACAATTATTGTAAAAGCAGATGAGCTGAACAACTGCAGAGTAAGTAATACAAGAATATGTGTCAGCAGGAGTACCAAAGCAGACATCCATTGCTTTCTTCACCATGAGATGCTGTTATGTTAAAGTGGTTGTGTGTAACACAATAATTATATACATCTTGCCTTAATGCGATTTCATTCACTACTGTAGAAATGTGCAATTATTTTCATTAAACTAAATTGCCAAAATGGTTTAATAGATCAATTAAAAAAAATATTCAGCGAAAAAAGGCACTTTGCAGAGCATTAAAAAAGGACCAAAAAGAAAGAACACAGAAAGAGTACACAGAACTGCAAACGCAAGTCAAAAAGGAAGTTAGAAAGGCCAAGAGAGAAATAGAAATGAACATTGCTAAGGGAGCTAAAACCAATTCCAAAATGTTTTTCCAATATTACAACAGCAAGCGAACATTCAAAGAGGAGATTAAATGTTTAAGAGACATAAATGGCAAAATCGTAGATGAAGAAAAAAAATAGCAAATATATTAAATGATTACTTTTCACAAGTTTTTACAAAGGAAGATACTGACAACATGCCCCACATGTCATCCAGTTCCTATCCAGTTTTAAATAACTTTAGCATAACTGAGGCAGAAGTGTTAAAGGGACTAGGAGCTCTTAAAATAAACAAATCCCGTGGACCGGATGAGATCCTCCCAGTAGTACTCAAAGAAATGAAAGAAGTAATTTACAAACCGCTAACCAAGATCATGCAGCAGTCTCTTGACACAGGGGTGGTACCGACAGACTGGAAAATTGCAAACGTAATACCGATCCACAAAAAGGGAAACAAAACTGAACCAGGTAACTACAGACCAGTAAGCCTGACTTCTGTTATATGAAAACTTATGGAAATTATAATAAGATCCAAAATGGAAAATTACCTATATGGTAACAGGGTCCTGGGAGACAGTCAACATGGTTTTAGGTAAGGGAGAGCGTGTCTAACTAACTTGCTTGATTTTTTTGAGGATGCAACATCGATAATGGATAATTGCAAAGCATATGACATGGTTTATTTAGATTTCCAGAAAGCTTTTGACAAAGTCCCGCACAAAAGATTAATTCTCAAACTGAACGCAGTTGGGATTCAAGGAAACGCATGTACATGGATTAGGGAGTGGTTAACATGTAGAAAACAGAAAGTACTGATTAGAGGAAAAACCTCAGAATGGAGTGTGGTAACCAGCGGTGTACCACAGGGATCAGTATTAGGTCCTCTGCTATTCCTAATCTACATTAATGATTTAGATTCTGGTATAGTAAGCAAACTTGTTAAATTTGCAGACGACACAAAAGTAGGAGGAGTGGCAAACACTGTTGCAGCAGCAAAGGTCATTCAAAATGATCTAGACAAGATTCAGAACTGGGCAGACACATGGCAAATGACATTTAATAGAGAAAAGTGTAAGGTACTGCACACAGGAAATAAAAATGTACATTATAAATATCATATGGGAGATACTGAAATTGGAGAAGGAATCTATGAAAAAGACCTAGGAGTTTTTGTTGACTCAGAAATGTCTTCATCTAGACAATGTGGGGAAGCTATAAAAAAGGCTAACAAGATGCTCGGATACATTGTGAAAAGTGTTGAATTTAAATCAAGGGAAGTAATGTTAAAACTGTACAATGCATTAGTAAGACCTCATCTTGAATATTGTGTGCAGTTCTGGTCACCTCGCTATAAAAAAGATATTGCTGCTCTAGAAAGAGTGCAAAGAAGAGCGACCAGAATTATTCTGGGCTTAAAAGGCATGTCATATGCAGACAGGCTAAAAGAATTGAATCTGTTCAGTCTTGAACAAAGAAGACTACGTGGCGACCTAATTCAAGCATTCAAAATTCAAAAAGGTATTGACAGTGTTGACCCAAGGGACTTTTTCAGCCTGAAAAAAGAAACAAGGACCAGGGGTCACAAATGGAGTTTAGACAAAGGGGCATTCAGAACAGAAAATAGGAGGCACTTTTTTACACAGAGAATTGTGAGGGTCTGGAATCAACTCCCCAGTAATGTTGGTGAAGCTGACACCCTGGGATCCTTCAAGAAGCTGCTTGATGAGATTTTGGGATCAATAAGCTACTAACAACCAAACGAGCAAGATGGGCCGAATGGCCTCCTCTCGCTTGTAAACTTTCTTATGTTCTTATGTACTTAAACAAAAAAAACAATGATTTCCTTATTCGAGCTGAATGGAGAAACAGTGACTCCAGCACCAAAGGCTTTTCCCACTGTCTTCCAAGCATAGCCCTGCAAAAAACATTATTTCCTTATTCACAGCAAATAAGGAAAAAAGAAATACTAGTTGTTTGTTTACTCTTTCTTTGTTCGCTGTGAATACAGAAAAGTTGAACTTGTTGCAAATCTTGTAAATATATTCAGCTTTTATATTAGCTTGTATGGATGTTTAGGAGTTTGAAAGTTTTATTTGAATGTCTGTTTGTTTCTATGAAAGCTTACTCTTAGAACTTCTTAATACCTTATGGATTGATCTGATTTGTAGGCAGATTTTTATAACAAATTATTCACAAAAATACACAGTGTGTTGGCATCAGACATCCGTCAGACACAATTGCAAAATGTTATAACAAGTGTCCCCTAAAAACACAGAAAAAGCCACTTACTGACAATAAATCATTTTATGAACATAAACATTTGAGATCACATATTGGCATGATTTACTGATAGTTTTGGGTCATTTAGTAATTTACTGTCGAATGTATACAGTATGGGGCCGATTTTCATGACTGGACAAAGTGGTGGCGCTGGTGCTTTTAAGATCTTTAACCATGCAAGGACGTTGGTTGTCAGTGGAGCCCATGTCCATCAGAAAATTTAAATGATTACAGAAGATACAAATAAACAAAAAGAAAGATGTGCAGCCCCACATTTGTATTTAACAGTTGGATCAATACACATTGCTATAATCATGTATCTCTTAATTAACTTTTTGAACAACCACAGCTTAATTAATTTTGCAATACACAGTTAGCTAAACATTATGGTATTATTACATTAGGAAAACGACTAACGAACAAAATTGCTGTGCGTACACAGCTTATGTGCTGTGTGTGAGGCAAACTGCCTTCAAATATTAGAGATGTCTTTAATTAATTTTCCAAATTCTTTGATGGTAATTATAGCACAAAGTGTTTTCAAAATACATTATTTTATTAGCATAATAACTGGGGATACAGGACAAATATGCCAAGTTTTATGTTACAAAAACAAAATTCAAGGAAAAATATGATAGTCTGGATTCCTTAAAAATTCACTCATGATTTCATTTCAAATATGATTATGGTATATGCAGTCAGAAGAAAATGATGTCCCTACCTGCCTGAGTACATTCGATTTGAAGTGCTGCATTGTACCACAACTAGCGTAATGCCATTCAGTATCTCCTCAGAAAACAGGCCTTGTTATTTGTGACCTGTCTGACCGTATATCATATCAAAATACCTTTATCATGAAAATAGTGATGTGCACATTTCAAAGAAATCCACCCATTCCCTCTGCTTCTTCACACTCATTGAAGTGAGACACCTTTTTTTTAACAAGTCTTGAAAAACTGATATTGCTATTTCTTGTTTCATTTACAGCCTTTGATGTAGTAATGTATACTACTAACATGTTTTAACAAAGTCATTACCCACAGTGGGCCAACTAATATTACATTACTCAATCAAATGTATGTTATCTTTTATTTTGTGCATATTTGTTCATTATATCATTGTTGGTTTTATTAATTGCTTGTTGTTATTTGTTTATTGAAAAAAAATGTAATGGTTCAGTTTATGCAAATATGCAGCAGAAGAAGACCCAGAATCACTGAGTAAACCATAGGTACAATAAAAATGACATCATATATCACCACATTTAAATGTGGCCTAAATCAAACAGAAAGGTTTAAAACATATTTGTAACTGTTCATGCTTCTAGTATGCTAACTCACTTACTTGCACATGTTAAAGCGTTAGGCTTGGTTGGTAAGCAGTGTCCTAATCAAAACACTGAAATATCCGTGTCAAGCATACACAATTTTGTGGAGGCTAGTTTTAGAAATTCAAACATAGCACTTTTTTATATTTTATTGTCTAGGGATTGAAACCTGCTTTCACAAATGCTTGTCTTGTTGTGAAAAATGCATTAATGCACAGCCTATTTTTTGTCCTCTGCTACAAATTGTTGAAACTGCAGCATCTAATAATTCAAAGTCATAAAACGCATTAAGTAGTATTCAGTTTACATGCCTTTTTTAAAGCACCAAACCATAAATAACTATACATAACATGCTAACAAATCTACACTATTTACCTTAGCGCAATAAAATTGAAATCTACAGTGTATTATTAAGTACTATGGTTAGTTATTTGAAAACCAGTATTATTGATACTGAATGACATTGAAAGCCTATCCATAATTCAGCTGTCTGTGAATTTGTCAGCAATTTCATAACTGACAGCTCCACCGAGCAGCCGTCAAAATTGACTTCTTACAGTTTTTTGCTGCTTGAGTTTGTAAAAAGATAATATTTATTTTAGGTGATATATCTTTTAATTACCTTAGTAAGAATAGATTAAATGGCTGAATACCTGAAAAATACTTCTTGGTTGATATAGTCTATCTGTATTATTCGTGGAAAAGGTTGGCCTGAGGTACAGTATATAGCATAATGATACAAACAACTTGAAAAGCCTGTTATAATTTGGTGGGAGACATCCGAATTCTAACAGACCTAGACCACTGTACCATGACCCACGGATTAAGGAAACATTTGAGAGCAGTGTCTCTGCTATCAGGTTGTGTTTACACATCTGAGACAGCTGAAAGCACAAGGACAGGCACCATTGCTCACTTTTTTGTTCAACTGGTGAGGAAATCAATGAACCACATTTAAGGGCAATACCGTAGTGAACTATTTCAGCCATTTTCTGACAAGCAACAAGTTTCGAGGCATAATTATGAACCCAGATACAAACAGGTTGAGCTACTATAATTAAATGTAGATTACTTTTTCCATAACATAATCACATTTTCATGTTAGCATGATCTTTTGCCTTTAATTTCTTTTAGGAGGTAGTGATGATGCAGTTTTGCGGCAATAAATTAGATAAGAAGGACTTCTTTGGGAAATCTGACCCCTTTTTGGTCTTCTACAGAAGCAATGAAGATGGAACGTAAGTGCAATGTAGATAGTTTTTTTTTCATTACTGGAAATATTGATGAGAGCTGGTAGCTATCTGTCGTTCCTGGGTAATTGCCTTTGATTGAATTACTCATGTCATATCGGCTTACAGAAATCACATTACTCTTGAGGGGTTTTCTAATATAGATGGATTCAGGTTGCTAGGGCTAGCCATTCACTTCTGTGTAGGGTAATATGTTCAGGTGTCCCCCATGTCACTGAGTAAGTTGACCTAAATTGTACTGCTCTGAGAAAATGTATTTAATATTGATGATTCTGTCCACAGCTCTTTCTCTCTCTCTCTCTCTCTCTCTCTCTCTCTGATATCCCATCACTCTTCTCCAGGTCTCTGTCTGTTGGTCATTATTTAGTCAGAATTCACACCTGGCAGTTAAATAGATTTATCTGTTTATAGATTTTACTTGTCAGGTGGGAAATTGACATCTTTGTGGAGGGCAAACTTTGTTTTGTAAATTCTGCTTTAATTTAACAACTTCTTAAAAAAATGTATGAACCCCATACTTTAGCTACATTTCAAGGAAGGTGGTGTCTCTTCACCTGCACAGGTGACACTGTGTGTGAGAGAAGGGATACCTTGGTTCTGTCCCTTCCTCCTTGTTTATAGCTTCCCACCATTTTCCATTTTGTTCAAAGAGAAGCCTTAACTCATGAAGACACCTCTACGTAGAGTGCATTGTGAGTCATACAATCAGGAGCTTGTTGGTTCCAGTTCTGGTCGTGCATTGCCGATCTAGGCTGGGAGCTCTCATCATGCTTCAAGTACCTCTACTTCTCTGGCTTCCCATGAATTCAAGTGGAAGCTTCCCAGGCTCCAGCCTTGCCTCCTGGGTTTAGTAGCTTGGTAAAATTTGTTGTTTGAGGTTGATAATTGAAAAGAGGTGATAAGCATGGCAGTGGGAATCGAGGTCACCCTTTGGTCTGCACAACTCCAGATCGGTAAATGCTTTGCAGTGGTGAGATGACATTTAAATTGGGCATTTTAACTTGGGTTGAAAAACAGAGCTAAAACTAAAAAAAACAAACAAACAAAAAATTCTTTCCAAAAAACCATTCTCACCCACACCCCTAATTTGGTAATTTGTTAAGTGAAGTCATCACATGACTATCGCATTATTATTATGTCTGGAAATGATCAAATGTAAGCAGCTTGGCTTGGCTTTAAACGTGGGAAAGCAAAACCAGTCAAGAGTATTGCAGAAAGTTATTTCAGTTGAACCAGATCAAAAGAAGAGCATTTTGAATTGATTGTAAGTTTGTAACACAGGTCAGATAATTGAACAACATCAGGCATTTCAACTAGGGTTGAAAAATGGGGGTAACATTTGTATTTCCAGGGATAAAAATAACATGCTTTAAAACAGATATGGTTTGTTAAATGAGCCATTGTAAAAGAGGAAATACTGAAGGAGTAGATTATTCAACTGGAAAATGTGCTTGTGAAAACAAATCAATGAACTTTCAATTGACTACATTCTAGGGCATACCATTTTTAAATTGTATAATTTAATAAAATACGTATCCTCACGTGGGTCAAGCCATTATTTCACGCTAAATAGCAAAATAATACTTTTATTATGATGAAGTATAATATGTAAAAATCAGTATTACAAACAGGTGATATGCTCTTGTTTCTTATTTTTATCAGTGAGATAATGATATGCATTCAAAATAATTCATCACAAAAAATTTAAGTGAATTCAACATACCACAAGCAAGTTATCATAACATTACTGCTTTATAATGCATATAAATAATAACAACACAAGATTTTTAATGTAAGTTTTCCAATATCTTATTTCTAAGGCTGTTTTACAATATTTTGGTGTCACATTCAAAATGGATAATTTCCACTAGGGTTATTAAACAACAAATGTTCCTTAATGTTTAAATGCTGACCTGAAAAACAGTAAATGCTAAATTGTAGATACTTCATTTTTTTTTTTTTTTTTATGTCCACCTTTTAAAGTCATTCTATTTTCACTAGTGAATTGTCAAATAAAATAAAAAACATAACTACAAGTAAAACAAATAAAAATAAAAATAAAAGACATGAAATGTCCCCTTCTTGTATGGGACAGAGCAGTCTTTAGCAGAAATATCTTCGATCTTTAATTCTGTTGGGTGTCTTTTTCATTGAAAAAATTTTAGAGAAGCAATGCAGCTCTATGTAGTGTGTTCATTCATTTACCAGAAGCAAGTGAAATCGACTGCCAGGTTCGTAATGCAGTGTAACAGTTAGTGCCTCAATCTGGCAAACATCTTTATTTGTAAGTGATCAAAAAATAGGTATATTTACACTGTTCTTTCATAAATGGTAAATTTCACAGGGAACTATGTTTTACACAGCAATGGGTACATTTAAAAAAATGCATCCTTACTTATTCTGTTTCACCTTAATGTTCTCGTTGCATATGTCCCAATTTACATTTTTATTCTATTAAGGTTTACTATCTGCCATAAAACAGAAGTAGTGAAGAACACACTAAATCCAGTATGGCAGGCATTTCGAATCCCAGTCCGAGCTCTCTGCAATGGGGACTTCGACAGGTATGTTAAGCTGTAGTGAGATCTTTGCTCTACTAAGACAGTTTTCTGCATGAACTCATGTGTTCTGTTATCATGGTAGAACTAATAACTGAAATGTAAATTTTGCCTGACCTTTAAAGAGTAAGTAGCTTCAAAGTCTATTTTCATACTGTATATATGCATACATTTCAGTGTTTTCTTAGCTTTTTGTGATATTTGCAATAATACGAGTGGTTCTTCGTGAAATTAGTCAAATACTGTGTTTTATTCACACATTAATATAGTATATATTAGGCACTTTGTAGAGGAAAACAATGGAACCTGGTTCATTTGGACTGCTTTTATTATTTCAATACCCTGCCTTGGATTATATGTTCACCCCTTAGAAACCAAAAGTTCAACGCAACATCATTGCAGTTGAACTGCATTCAAACCAAGAGGGCTCCATGTTTCCCAAGCATGTCTTTAAAGATCCTGGTATTTTTATAACTGGAAACTGAGTTTGTCTTCATGTATTATGATACAGGAAACATAGAAGAGCTAGTTTTACAGTTAGAACTAAGAATGAAAGCCCCGGGACAAACTATATTCTCTACGTACGGTGACATATAAAGAAGTAGCATTTTTCTATACTGTAATTTAATTCTATATTTACTTTACACAAAACTTTGACCTTGTGGTTGATTTTTAGGACAAATAATAGACTTACAATTTTAAAATGGGATACAAATAGCAGTCCCATTCCTTTTCACAGAACAATCAAGATTGAGGTATACGACTGGGACAGAGATGGAAGGTAAGCCATGCTTGGTTGTGCTTTTCTTTCAGGTTAAACTTTTAGTATCACAGAGAGTGCAGTCTTTTTTTCTTTTTTTTTGTAGAAAATATAACAGCGCTGTTGTGAGAGTAGTGAGATGCTGTAATGGGTTTAAAACCATGACAAGTTGTGGATTGGTATCTGGGATAAAATTTGTGAACTCTACAGGGGTCCGGCTTTAGAAACAAAAGTTATCCTGCAAGTAAGACTTTAGAATTAGAGTACTGTATTGAAATAGTTTGGCTTTACCTAACGCTAATGTCTGAAATGTTGGTTGTAAATGTCATACTTATGTAACTGAATTGTTGTTTTGTAGCCATGATTTTATCGGAGAGTTTACTACAAGCTACAGAGAGCTGTCAAGAGGCCAGTCACAGTTTAATGTGTATGAGGTGAGTAACAAGAATTTCAACACAGCCCTGATGTATGTTTTAATACTGCTATTAAAAAAAAATAATAATAAAATAACAAAAAAGCAGTTTTGTACGCGGGAGTGGAAATTTCAATTTCTCTACAATTCTGAACTGAATTATTTATTTATTTATTTATAGATATAACACTATGTAACACAATTTTTGTTCCTGGGTAGTAAGTGGTATTTTCTAATTGCTTATAACTCAAAAGTATAGAAAATGGCTATTATTCCCCACAAACTTTGCTTTTGTGACCAGGACAGTCATATTTCAAAATATCACTATTTCCAGTGGAAAAACAGGCAAATGTGTGTCTTTCCTTTCACATAAAGTCAGAAAAAAGCAACATATGAATCCAAATTAACATGTATTTATACTAAAATAATACAAAAATGACTACAAAAGATTTAGAAGTGAGTAGTTTTTTGAGATTTACGATTATACTGTAATACAGTATAATCGTAAATCTCGAAAAACTACTCACTTCTGATGTAAGATCAGGTTGATGTCTGTTGTACAGTAGTTAATAAAAAGATGATTTCTTTTGTAGGTGATAAATCTCAAGAAGAAAGGAAAGAAGAAAAAATACCTCAATTCTGGAACAGTAAGTAAAACAATGTTCTGTGTAGTAGGTCAATCAAGTATACACAGTTTACTAAGGAGAGATTTTCTTAACATTTTTTTTTTTTTGAGAAATCAAGAGTAATGGCTTGCGGCTGTTTGATTTAGCAGCCAGCATGTTTACATGGGGGGGGGGGTTATAGTTCATGAAATAACTCCATCCTATTATGTTCTTACATTCACTTTGTGTGTGTGTGTCTAGGATGTGCAATTATGGAAGAAGCACATGTTGTAACCATGGATTTTCTTTTACCTGAGTCTATACAAGGCTAAAGAAAACTCGGCTCTTAGGACACCCTTTAAGATGATCTGCTACCTTGCACTTCCTAGCTTGTTTCGTCTCAGCAATGTCTTTAGGGTCATTGTTAGTAAACCATGTCAGGCATAATGGGAAGCAGCTGGTTGATAAATGACAAGGAAGAGTTGAATTGTTGGAGAGATTTTCATGTTTATTTGAATTCCATCTTTTACGTTTACTTATTTGCGTTGTGCTCTAATTCACATTTACTGTATCTAATTGATATTTGGAAAATTCACTTTGACCTATTGTTTTTGTTCAATAAGTGTCCAACTAATTTTGAGGCTTCTTTTATTTATTTATTTTGTGTATATATTTTTTTCAGTTTTTTTTCAGTTTTAATGGTGGCTGTAAAAGTTATAATGAACATTAACCATGTTAAGGTATTGCATGGTAATTTCTATTGTGGCTGTTGTCAATGCACAGTTGTGTCTTGGTTTGCAGTGGCTTAATATATATTATATATATATATATATATATATATATATATATATATATATATATATATATATGCATGCTACTTCTACTTCACTATAATGAAGCCCCATAGGACCTGGAGAAATGTTCGTTATATCAGGGTGTACACTATAACAGGGTATGGCTTTTTTCTGTCTCAGAATAATGACAAAACAGCAAATTTGAATTGAACATCAATATATAGTACTTTTATGAAGGTTCCTTCACATTGATCAATATTTAAACGGTATTCTGACAAGGTACTTGTGTGGGTAACCGCATTGCAAGACAGAGAGACAAGGGAGTAGGAGTTGAAATGCCATCACAGGTGCGCAGGATTTATTACGTACAAAACAGAAAGTAAACAAAGGGTCATGTGACGCTACAACGATTGTAATGCACAGAGGACACATACAGCAAGCTGTACAAAAGGCAAAATAAAACACAGTACAAAAACTACAAATAAAAGGTGCCACACAGGTCGAGCGCTAGCCTTACTGAACGAGGCGTTCCGCTCCAGGAACCGGCTACACTACGTAACCCTCGCTATACATTACATGGGTTCACCATCCCCTAAACTAACCTACTGATGAGCCGGTATTCATAGAACGACTCCTGCTGCTTCATACGGCTTTGGCTGTGCATTGCCTTCACAAGCACCGCTTGCAGTTTCAGGGTTGCATAGCTGTCGATCCTGCAGAGCGGATGCTCACCTCCTGAGTGTACGCAGCTCCCCTCTGTAGCATGGCTTTGCAGTCGCCCAGAACGATTCCCACTGGATGTTTTTTTGCTGATGGACACTCAGTCAAGACCCGCCCACCTGCTGATTGAGGACCGGCACAGTCAATCACTCACTGCACTTCCTCTCAACCAAACCTAGCAAACAGCAATTCTCAATCAAGGGCCTGTCTGTAAACAATCATTTGATCAAACATAACAACTCCAAAAAGCACATAAAACCAACTCATTTCCACATATAAATTACACCAACACTAATGTCCCCCTATGCAGGGCAACTGCCCTGCTACAAGTATGTTTAAAAGAAAACAGTAAATAAATGAAAAGGAAAGAATGTACACTTAAATGCTGAATACAGTAATTACATGTCCTTTCTCTTGAAAAAACTATCCAGCATAGATTGCTCCCCACGCACGTTGCCTGGTTGCCGTTTGTGTGAAGATGACAGACAGGCAACAATTGCATTCGCCATGCATGATTCGTACTACAATAGGTCATCTTTTAATTAGTCAACCACGGTCTTTGTTTTCACTGAGAGAATAACACGCTTGACACTGGAAAAAGTTCAGTGTCAGTCAGTACTGAAATCGTTGTATCTGGGTCGGTCCTGTACATGATTGTTCTAATAGGGTTAATTTGCATTGAAAAAATCGGTTCTTGTTGTTGGGATCGTTAAAAACGGGTGTTCGTTATGAGAAGGGTTTGTTATAGTGGAGTTAGCCTGTGTGTATGTATATATATATATATATATATATATATATATATATATATATATATATATATATATATATATATATATATATTCACACACACACATTTGTTTTTGCATGTTATTTTTCATTTTATGCATGTTATGTAATAATTTGTTGTTTTATTATAAAGCTGAATCTCTAATTTATATCTTTCAATAGAACAATTAGAAATTATAGAAATCACTTTCTTTGTGGTTTTTCTCATTTTTTTAAACTGCCCAAATACTTTTGTCTGTGACTGTGTGTGTGTGTGTGTTTATGTGATCTATATATATATATATATATATATATATATATATATATATATATATATATATAGTCAGCACTCAAAAATACATGTCTGAAACGGCTTTGTATTAAAATAAGTAGGCTTCCATTTAGATGTATGTAACAGAAGAAGTATTTTAATTCAGAACAATATGATTCTGAAAATTTCACTTACCAAAATTAGAGCGACAACACGTTAACTATAATACAGTACATACTTTTAAATCCATACGTATTGTAGCGGTATGTAAAATTTCCCATTAACGACCTAACAGCAAAATGAAATCAAAATGTTATCCATGCACAGAACTGCGTAAAAAGTAAACGGCAAAACCAAAAGATTTAAAAAAAAAAAAAACAAGAGTTTCCAGCGTTAAAATGGTATCCCAAGTCACTTCAAAATTGCAGAATATAGTGCTCAGTAAGGCCCTAATGTCACAGTTCACTTGCAAATGAAAATGCACAAAAGCAACAAAAGATCACGGATAAAAAAAATTAAAAAAATACATCACAGTATCTAAAACTGTTTAATGATTAACTGTTACATTACCCTAGCTAGTCTCGCTCGCTTTGTTTTGGCTGCAGTTTCATCAGATGAAACTGGTGGAAGCGCTGTGTAACTGCACAATATAAGACAGACTGATCTGGCAATTAGAGAGAATTTAAAAAAATAAAAATTAGCGCGGCTGTTACGGATATTCAATAAGTTGTAACACTGAAGAGATGGGCTTTGCATCAGAAAACTGATGACGTTGTCAGAAATCGCGCCTGATGGGCAAGTGCATTAATTTGTTACACACACACACACACACACACACACACACACACACACACACACACACACACACACACACACACATATAATGGGGAATTTTTTTTGTTTTGTTACTACAAGGGCGGTGAAACGCGACTGACGTGTATCGGGGTAACAGATATGCGAGTGCTGACTGTCTATATTTATGAAACCTTGGAGTTTTTAAGTGTTTCATTGGTCAATATTTATTGCCCAAACTGAAACATTTTGGCTCTGGGCAATATAATCCCTGTTAGTCAATATTGCCATCCTTTGGGGGCAATCATTTTCTGATATCTGACTCAAAGGGCAGTCCATATTTGCCTTATCTATATATATATATACACACACACACACACACACACACACACACACACACACACACACACACTTATTTATATTTTACAGTCTTCAGGACTAGAGTTTGATGCAGTTCCCTTTCATTTCGATGGTTACCACCAGCAATACTTACGGGATATGCCTGCTACAGGTCAGATATTCACTGACCATTTTATGTCAGAGCTGTCGATAGGCCATTCTGGAGAGTGATGTCCTCGGTCCTGCCACCTGAGGGATCAAATAGTCACTTCTCTTTTGCGTGAGTGTGGTGAAACAAGCAAGCCCTCTGGCTTCTTCCCATCTCGACCGTCTCGACCCTAGTGCGAGCCCCTACATAGGGGGTTTACCTAAAGACCCTGCATGCCCTAGTGGTCAATTCAGGGCAACAAAGGACCACTTAAAAAAGACCTGTGCTGCAGAAGAGCAAGTCACACACCTGACCAGCACGGCAGGCCTCCTTACGGCTTACCTGGATGGCAAACTGCAGTCTGCTCCCCTCCCTGAACTGGTGGCTTCGGAGCTGCACCTAGTATCAGGCACGCAACTCCAGATTTCTGGCTTTCAATTGCAGGCCCTGGGCAGGAACCTGGCAAGCCTTGTAGTGGCTCGCAGGCAGCTCTGGCTGTCCCAAGCCAGGGTCCCTGATGTGGACAAATTGGCTTTGCTGGACATGCCAATATATCCGGCCATACCTTAGGGCCCGCAGTGGAGAAGATCTTATAACGCTCCCACCGAGAACAGGTAGCCTCGATGCTCCCTTCCCATGCTCCGGTGGGAGACTCTGGCATCCACCCATGTCATGGATGGTGGCTCGATCCCCACTGCCCCCACGTGGCAACCTGAGGCATTGACCTTCAGGCTTCTGCGGCAGCTAACAACCGGGCCCATCCGCAAGGACAGGAGGGCATCGGACATGGGGCCCCAACGCAACAGCGCTCCTGGAAGCAGTTCACAAACAAGCCCTCTGCCTTGTAGAACCCACCTCCCAAGAGGAGGGGTTCTACTCAAGGTACTTTCTGGTGCCTAAGAGGGATGGCAGCCTTCACCTCGTCCTGCACCCGAGACACCTCAGCGGGTTCTTGAGAGAGAGGAGGTTCCAGATGGTCACACACCATGGCATTCTGCAGTTTGTCTGACCAGGCGACTGGTTTACCACCGTGGACGTGTATTTTCACGTAAAATGCTCAGTGAATACATCTGTGGCAGGCATATCCCAAAAGTGTTGTTGGGGGTCGTCTTCTCTTTCAGGGAACCAGGGTTACAGCCTTTACCTAACACTATAATGGTATGGTTTGTCTAGTTCAATGTTTGGCAACCAATCCAGAAAATAGCGTCACAGGTTAATACTGAACAGCACTATGTCAGAATTACTTGTAATCCGACCTCCTATACCAAAGGTATTGAGATTTTGAAGTGCTACTGGCTTTGTGTTTGAAGTTATTGATGTAACATTTATTAAAAACTCTGTGTGTGCAAAGACTGAATGGTTGAAAGAACTTTGCTAACCTTTTTGTCCACATTGTTTCCAGGTAACTTTGCTGTCATTTGCAGTTGAAACCGAAGTCACATTCCTTGACTATATAACGGGCGGGTGAGTAAAAGTCTGATTTTAATCCTGGGGAACAACCAAAGGAAAACAGCATTACCATATACTGTACAAGTCCCAGTATAAGAAATGAATTAATATTTTACCACAGGTACCTTCAATACAGATGGAATAGAACAGATGGCTACAGGGTTACTCCACTGGTTTATATTCAGCAAATTCAATTCCCTTATATATTTTATATCCTCTATATCCTCTCGACATTTGTCTTCATATTGTTGTTACATTATATAGTGAAAAGAGAGGGATGGTTTTGCTTTTGAATAAGAACTGAACTTTTGTATAATTGAGCATTATGGAAAGACCTTTTGTTTTAGCAGTAATCAGCACACTGTGTCAAAGCTTCAGTAGATTACATTTATGCACATTGAGTTATGAATTATACTGCTGTAAGTGCCTACTATTTGCATCAAAAAGTGTGTATTTTTCTGGGGTGCAGGATTTAGACACATTTCAACACATTGGTACCTTATTTTCTCACTCGAGATGAATACAATCCAGTGTCATGCTTCAGATTGTCCACGTGCTGATAAGTGCAGAATCTCATTATTCTTGCTTTTAGATATGGAAAGGCTCTACATTTCATTTGTCTGTCATTCATTCTCCCAAAATGTACAGTGAGGCCAATTCATCATTTTTATAAATTGGGATTTGTTTCACAATGTGGCCAACTGTATCAAAGACAGAGCCCACACACAGAGATCACACAATTACACACATTGTTTTTTTTAATAGCGAAAAACTTGAACCGACAAGCTAAGTACTGTAATCAGAGGTCTGTTTGAAGGTGTTTGTTCCTTGGTTTTGTAACATCAGCAGGAATTTTTGTCCTTTGAAAACAGGAATTATTTAAAGACTGGAGTTGCTTTGAAAATATGCCCCAGCATCTTTATATTAGGTACATGTTCGCATTCTAGGTATACTTTCTTTTCTTTTCTAACAAAAACACTAATGTATAGTTAGTGTTCCCTGTTTCCGGCTTATTCTGAATTTTACCGAAAAATTACAGGATTTTTTTATTTTAACAGGACGTCAATTTTTACTGATTTATTCTTTGATTTTTGTCTATTTTTCAATATTTTCCCGGTACTATTTTCTAGGAAATACACAAATACACACTGACAATAAAAGAACATACAGAAAAATAAGCAACACATTAAACTAAAACAATAAAGTAAACTGAGAGACACGTATGTATAGTGTAAAATATATAATAAAACTGATATTGTGTGATAGACATGGTCCCTCTCAGGAAGTACTTTCTTAGATTTATTACATTGCAAGAGGAGTCCATCTGTAATTATTTGCTATCCTTGCATAGCTCCAGGAACCTCACTGATCATCTAGATTGCACTTGTCAGATAAAACTGTTGTTTAAGGGAATGGTTGCCTTTATCATGCTTGTAACCAGGAACCTCTTATCTACAGCTGCTTACTGTTTTGTACTTGATGATGTAATGTGGTTCTTGTAGCAAGTGTTTAGAGCAAGATAAGATACATTTTGGAGTAGAGTTTTGCATTTTATCTGTTTGGTGATATTGATAAAGGACAAAGCAAATGTGTTTACGAGATGAGTAAGTAAAGGCATTTTCACACAAAGGGGTTATGACGGTTTAGAACCGCCACTGAAGCGTACAGGGATAAGTGCAGTGATACATAGGGATGGAACTAATTGATTAGTACAGAGATTAACAAAGAAAATAATTTTACTTTCTCATAAATCTTACGTTTGTGTATATAGCACTCTCCCACCTATCCGCTAGTTAAAAAAAATATAAAATAAAAATAAATCTATGAAAAAAAGATATATCATTTTATTATATCCCACTGTGGATTGTCAGAGTAGTAAGCCTCTAGACGGCAATCCATCATAAGAGCTGTAGCCAAGCAACAACTTTTCAAAGCCCAGTAGAGACCACTTCTGATTTTGTCTGTCTCTCCTACAACAGACTATCTTTATGGTCCAGCAGTTTCCAGGAGTAAGACAGTTAAAAAATCATTTGGGGATTTAGAATTGCTTCCTGAGTCATAGCTGTCAAATATGTCCATTAGTGAACATATTTGCAAGATATAAGAACTTGAAAGGTAAATCTTTCCTGGCCATGTTTGGCACTGTTTACTAGACTTCCATAAAGCTGATCAGAGTTAGTGACACTGAAATACAGATACAGTGACTGGCATGAAGCATGATCAGTGTCAAAGTGTGTCTTGTACAGATACTGTCAATTTGCAACTAGAATCCAAGGCAGTACATCGTAGTCGCCATTACTGCCCTAGTAGGCTTCCTGCATGTAGGGTGGTCAGACGTCCCCATAAAATGGGATTGTCCCGATATTAGGGGCTTTGTCTCATGTCCCGATTGAGGTACTGTCGGGATGCCATTTGTCCTGATCTTTAGAGTAAAGTTGAAAACCCAGGAGTAAAATGTGAATTTATTTTCTCATTAAAAAATATGTGGCTGCTGTACTGTCTCGAGGTGCAACAGCATACTCTAATCGATTAGAAAAAGTGAAAAACTCAGTTACCCAAGGGGATCTGGCATTCTTTAATAAAGTCCATATATGCAGCATGTTATTTGTCCCATCCAGGATTTTATTTTATCATTACCAACTCAAAACAAAGAAAACATGTCTATTCAGGTCTAAAATTCTACCTGCATTTAAAAAGTAAACAGCAGGTTGTTTGAACCCAGGTATCTGTGCTTAAATTGTACCTTTAGTGCTGATTTAACTTGGCTATAACTGACAAAGGAATACTTTTTTGTCTATGCTGACTTTCCAGTTTGTATTCTGAAAGCTGTTGTTTGTTTTAAGTTCTGTTCAACTGCCTCTTTAATAGCTTTTTGTTTAATGTGTGATTCTGAAGCTAAATAGCGATCGATCGCATTTTCTTTAAGTTACATTACAAGGTGTGCAGTACAATTACCTCCTTCTTCATGTACAGTTTCTTTGGGAAATGTCTTGATACGATCCTCAGACGAAATGTACTTTGCCTGTTTTTGCTTTGTTGTCCATTTTTTGTATTTTACATCCAATGCTGTAAACTATATTTTAGCAACCTAAATCAAAACAATGCAGCAATGACTATGTCCCACCTGCTAGCTGGTTTTAATGTGACAGCAGGTCACAGAAAAACCAGCACTGACTTTACAGGCTGCAGATAAAAGTGAAGAACAATTACTGTTGAAATATATCATCCCATTGGCTAAGTAGTCAGTCTTTGTCGTGGGTCCTGAATGCAGTTAGTTGCCTGGCAATTATTTGTAGGATTAAGAACCTGGAGGTGAAGACTCATTTGCAGTGCTAGCTCTGGGATGTAGTGATTTTAAAAGACATTGTAAATAAAAACTTGAATTGGTAGTACAAAAATACATTTTTCTTTGTTTCATTAGCTTTATTATGAGGTGGTTCTGACATCTTCCACCAACGAAGCAGGTATACGGTAAAACTTTTTTTTTTTTTGCATAATACAAAATTGAATTACTCAAACCTGTATCTCCTTAAAAGAAAACGGCAAGTTTTTTTTTAAGTGTTAGCCAGTTGTCCTGTTCTAATAACGGAGCTTTGATTCTAATGGTGAACAAAGATCAATTGCACAAATCCCCAATTAACGATTATATAGTATTGGTAGTTGAAGCATGTCTTCAGGATTAAAACCAGCTACCATCAAAGGCTCAGAGAGCTATCAAATGCCTACTGTAAAGCAAAATGTTTCCTCAATAGATTCACTGTAATAACACAATTGTGTGTAGCGATACAAACAGATTGTCACCATTCTGGTGACATAAGTGGTTGATGCAATCGAGAGGTATTCCTCTGTGCTGTAAAAGCGCTTTTAAAAACGCTCTCTCGTCCAAATTCCCAGGAAGCATGGATGAGGTTCAGCAATCCTGCCAGCCTGCCTACTGGATTAAGAAGTCGTGTCGACATGTTGTCAGGAATTGGAGCACTGATGCAATGCAGAGTACTTGTAGAGGCGTGAGTGCTTTACACTAGGGCAGGAGGCATGTCTTCCATGTTTCTCACAAGCCAGTTAGTTATACTCCACACCACACAGAAAAGTATTACATTTACCCTGAAATTCAATGTGAACTGAAGGAATTGCTGTCAGGAACTGAGAAGGTAACAGATACATGAGCGAAATCCTAAAACACCTCAGTTACATTTTGTTCTAAATAATATTTTGTTCATTTATGTTATCATGTTCTTTTGATTGGCAATGACATTCACAGTAGCAGTATCAAACAAAGGGAAGTCTGGTTGTTTTGGTACAGATTTGGTACAGTGAAACTCACACTGAACTCAGTATTAAAGCTTATTGGACTGATAAGTGACGTGTCTGGGTTAAACAGTTTGGCAGGCTGAGCTGTTTGACAGAAGCTCCTTGGAGACTCCCCTCATTCTAGACGAGAGCACAATCAGAAAGGAAACTCACATCAGATATTTGAGTGAAATATAGTCATATACAGTAGGATCTTTAAATGAATTGGTACTGTCTTATTGCAGGTGTCAAGGTTCAGTATAAATCCGCAATATATCGAGGACCGCGATATATAGAGAGACCCATAGAAAATTTGGGTCGTTTTATCAGGGGCGTCAGGGTCCAATATAAGTCCTCTTCTATGAATGTATGTATGCATGTATGTTTGTACAGATATAAAAGTTATAGTTAGTTAGTATATTTTGCTGGTCCGCTTTAACAATACAATACAGTAACTTAAAGCCATTTATATTTTAGCTGTTAATGCACTACGATTGAAATAATTGAGGGTAAAAAAAGAAACCTGATAAGTCGATATGTCTCAAAGGATATGATGAAACATTTATAAAGTACGTGAGAAAACATTTCTTTTTCTGTTACAGTAGAAATCAGATGGAGAATAAGGTTATCTGCAGCTTGATGAGCTTTGTCTAGCTACAGCTGTGTTTGAATTAAAATTAAATGAAATGCTTCTGTTTTTTAAATAAAGTTTTTTGTTTTTTTCTAGCAATAATAAATAGATCAATGACTTTTTTTTTATAGGCAAGCACTAGTAATATTGGGTAGTGTGGTGTTTCGGGGGCTATTAAATATAAATAAGTATTTTGGCTGGGAGGAAAG
The DNA here is from genome assembly GCF_017654505.1 of Polyodon spathula. Taxonomy (NCBI): domain Eukaryota; kingdom Metazoa; phylum Chordata; class Actinopteri; order Acipenseriformes; family Polyodontidae; genus Polyodon; species Polyodon spathula. The sequence continues at coordinate 31,050,065 of NC_054541.1, read as the reverse complement.
ATCCACAAATAATAAATAATCCATAAATAAATACACATATAGCTATGTAAGAATATTGACATAATTTAAATATTAATCATTAATGTTGGGTGAAGGTTTGTTGTGTCTAGTACCGTAGGAAAGGACAGTTAATATTTTTAGTTTCTTGGCTGAATGCTGTTTTTTTTTTCATGTTTTTGCCGCGTAAAGAAAACAGTTTGTTATTTGTTATTTTAGCAAATAAAATGTAAATAAAAATAGCATTCATCAGTGATCATTCTGTAAAAATTTCTACCAGTTGTAGAATGCAGTAGAAAGGTGTTCCATGAAAGTAGAATCAACATTGTAGAAGCAACAGATTCTGTTCTACATTTTCTGGCAACGTTTAGCATAGTGTCCCCTCGGCTTTAGGAAGATTTATTAAAGCACACACATTTAACGCCAATTGCTCTGCAGACACATTGATATTGGTAGTAATAATGAGAGAAGCTTCCAATTCTTGCTGGTGTAAGATACATTGCCTCATGAAATCTTCTAGTGCTTATTTACCTCAGTTGCTTTAAGAGGCTTTTGCAGTTGGTTAATTTAGAATCTTAATGTAAGCAATGTTAAAATATGTAAACAGTTAAGTGAAAATAGTAAGCAATATCAGGCAAATGGATATATAATAACTTTAAATTGCTATTTGTAAGCATTATGTTTAATTAGGCAGTGTGTATCGACACCTCAACACAGACACACACTGGCACACACTGTAGGCACACACTGTTTCTAATAATGGTTACCAGAAAGAAACTCAATTTGGTGCCAGGGATCTCTCTCCAAACATGTTCAGTAACTTGCAGCTTTGCTGAGTAGTCATGTCATTTCCAAATTGTGAATGTGTCATTTTGGGAGATGGGAGCCTAATTGTAACTAGGTAGAGGTCTACTAGGAATCAGTTAGTTTTAGTCCCAATTGGAAATAGATAAGGTCTCATTGTTGATGCGCAGCTGTATGAATTTGGGTGCATGGGAGATAAACAATGTAAGGAGAGCTTATTGATGGAAAACTGTGGGACATCATACAGTAGGTACTGGTAGTAAATTATTTTATACAGACCACTATGTCCCTTCACAATAATATCTTTCATAAAGGAGACTTTGCTTCCTGCTTTTATTGTGTGTATATGATTGTGGATAAGGTATAGTCTCATGTTTCATTATAAATCTACTGCAGCAGTTTCCAGTCATGCTTTTTTAATCCTGACTGCATAGCCACTGTCAAGAAACAGCTAAAAACGAGCTGCATGTTATGGGTCAGCCAGTTAATAGTTATGTGACAGAAGACCTCATGGAAGAGGAACTGCACTTAAAGTATATTCAAGGAATTATGCTTAACCCGTCCCCTCTTAGGTGGTTATCAGAGTTAGCAATGCCATAGTAATGTTTGTTGTTGATGCATGCAAATTTGTAAAACAACCAGTTCTAATTTGCCTCCTGACTTTTAAAACCAGGTAAATATATCTTATTAAATATGTATGGCAGTCTGGGTTTCAGAAGTTTTGAAATTTCAGCTGCTTCGTTAGATTAGTTTTTTTCTCAGTTGGTGCTTCCGCAGTTTGAATAGTATAAGCGACTGCATTAGTGGAGTGTTTTTTTTTTTTGTGTTTTTTTTGTGTTTTTTTTTTTATCTTCATCACAAAGCTGTATTTATGTTGAAATGCTTCAGTAACAGGATGAAAATCTTCTTCTCATGCACGGATTCTAAACTCGCTTAGGGAGAAAGGCATAGTCCATTTGTCTGTTTTAGTCTGGATAAATATGTAGCTGATTTCCCCGACACATTATCCACTAAAGGTACAATGTGTTCTTTAAAAAAAAAAAAAAAAACTACAATAAACTTTGTAAATTCAATCACAAACTTTTCAAATAAAAATCTTTCTCAATGTCTTAGACTTTTAATTGAAAGTTGTTTTTGTTTTTTTTAATGAATTATGTTTTTAGTATTTCTAAATGTAGCACTATTGAGTTTTTTCTAGTTAGGGATGGAATACAGTATATATTTTAATCTATAACTTTAGACACTCAATAAAGCAAACTTCATTGAAGTCTTTGTCAGTGTCTTTTGTATTAGAATACTAACAACAACTTTTTGTAGAAACATTTGTGCAGTTTTATTACATTTAGTACTGCTTTTGTAGACAACATGTTACCTGTTACCGATGGGGTTTCAGTAATTTTCTCACATACATAAAACTGTTAAAATTTTTGGTTTTACGGATTGTGGAAATTCAGCTTTCTTCTTGGATTTCATGTAGTCAAACGGTGCCATCTGCACTCTGAACTATCAGCTGTTTCTTGTGAAATTCAGTAATTGGTTGGAGCATGTTTGTGCCAAGTGCATGATGAGTCCCTGCCAGATTGCACCAATTACTTTTGCTATATGGACAGAATCTGGCAAGAGTTTAACAATGTCTAATGTGAAGTTTTGGGAAAGCATTACATACGCTGTGTTTTTTTTTATTTTTGTGAAATACTACTAAAAAAAAAAATCAATATAGCTTATGCCAGTTATCATTCTACTGTGCTTTACTGTGACCAAAATATAACACAGAAAGAACCTACAGTTTGATGTATATATTTTTCCATTATAAAATAGAAACCATATTGAAACAGCTCCAACATTGTAAACAAACAAATGAGGCCAACATTGTGTTGCAGTATGCTGACTAGAGCCGTTAAGCTCTAGAGCCAATCCAGTCTTGCAATGTGTTTCTGACGTTAACTTTGCTTAGGGGCTTAGAAGTTCTTCTAAACTTAAATGAAACAAGACATTCCTATTGATCACAGCAGTATAAGCAGAGGCAGTGCAGAGCTGATGGGTTGAATTGAACCTGAAGGTAGGAAGCAGTGGCATTAGTAGAATCCAGCAGGAATTATGTGGGAGCCGGTAAAGTGATTAAATGATTCACAGTAAGGCTATAAGGAGAAGTGACTGTTATAATATGGTTCTGTACTAATAGCCAGGACTGAATTTGTTCACTTCACAGCCAAATATGTCAAACTTGGGTAGGCCATTCTTCAGCATAAGTTATTGAGAGAGTGTCTCATTTACATTTTTCATCTTACCCAATTATGGGGAAACTTAGTGAGAACAGATTATTGATAATAACAGAAAATGTTAGTATGTCTTTACATATGTCCATATTTCACATGTCGTACATGGATATAGGGTATAGTATAGGGTATCTTTCTGGTTTCAAGTAGCTTTCATTTTGTGGGGTGTGTGTCTGTTATTTATACAAATGTTCACTATTTTAAACAAATTATTACAATAATAAATATAAATGGATCCACAAGGGAGCTCTTATCTTTGGATATGAAAGACTTGCTGTTGTAAATCTGATTGGAATGTAGGCAGGACTTCCAGGGTTGAAGTTGACTTTTGTTAGTTGGTCAGCATTTTGATGACAAAAAGATTGCTAGATACTTAAAATGAGGCTGAGATCAATCTTCAGATTAGAAATGGGATTTGAAACCATTCTTCTCCTAGAGCAACCAGGTGTTGACTCAAATGTGTTTCAGTGAAAACCTGTTAAAAGCTGGATTGAAAACCCTGTGAAAGGTGGCTGCCTTCAGCTCCCAAGGGAGTTTCTTTTTACATATTGCTGTTTTCAAGCTGAACTGAATGATGCCAACCTTGTCTCATACTGAACAGTGAAATAACTTGTTTCCACTTGCATCAGTCATTCAGCGCAAGTAATTTCTTTCATCGCTGTAGTGCCTGTGTTTCTAGGAGCTGAATTGGATTTGGGGATTAAAAATCAAAGCTTTAGTATCACATGGCAGATTCTAGAATTGAATTATTCTCAAATACAAAACAGGCTTTGTGTTTGTATAGTTACTGTATTTAAATTACTTGTTAAAATGCACAGTGGTGATCCTTAATAAGTGGGAGATTCACTCTTTTGAATTGTGTTCTCATTTGCACTTACTCACTGAGTAAAAATGAAATGTTTCACCAGATTTTCTGTATTATGTAATAGTTTTTAGAAGATTTTAATCCCTTACAATGACTACATTTAAGTATCAGTGGTTCTTTTTGATGTTGCTGCAGTAATTTCTCTTGGACCTGTCTTAAATAAAAAAAATAGTCCCACTTTCATAAATAATGTTCATTTCAATACAAATTTGAAGTATTGAGTACTGTATACTCCAGACAAATTATGTGTAGGCAGTGGAAGACATTTCACAAGATTCATGGTGGGTAATAAAAACACCAACCATCAGACACCAAGAAAAATGTTTGATAATATAATACTTTCCTTTCCCAGCTGCATAATGTGTAAATGACACCTTTCAAAAGTTTGTTTCAGTTAACTCATTTACTGAGGTGAAGCTTCACTGTTAGTCTTCTTGTGGTTAATACATCATTGGGAACTTTTGTTTACCAGTCAACTTAGATTTGTCTTTCTTGTTGTTTACATTGCAGTCAATAGAAGGAAACATGTTTATTAGAAAAAAATACTTTGAATATCAAAACAACTTGAACTATATTATTTACAAGTATTTAATGCATAACTTCTGCTATGTGTAAACATGTTTGTAAAACTATCCTAAAAACCTGTAACCTGTCACCACTGCGCTTTAGCGGAATCAATGGCTTACCTCATTCATCCTCTGTGCTGCTATAACTCTTGCCTAATGAACCGAGACAGCTGTAGACTTCAGGCCTGATACTCCTCACTTGTATTCTAGCAATTCCTGGTTGTTCATAACATCATCTTTCTGGGCGGTATCCATCTATCAACTTCATCTGGTTTGTTTTCCAAAGTAAGAAAAAATATTGAGCTTCTTGATAAATTTGTCATTTCTTTTTTTTTTTTTAACTTCACACTTTTGAAAATAACTAAGTTTGGTACTATTCATGTTTTATTTTTTTGCCAAATCGACAATTAATATCGACGTTTATTTTAGAAAGAATTTACCGTTTTTTTCTATCTTTATTTTTTAATTCAAACAGAGAATGGGTGAAATCGATCTTTATGCTTTAAAAAAAAAAAAAAACTTTTTATGCCATTGAAAAACGTCCCATTTAACGAAACCTCTTTATCATATTCAACATGCAACAAAACCATGGTTACCAACATTCTAATTGAAATAACATTTCATCACAGCTATAAAGATCCTACACAAATAAAAAAAAATAGTCTGAAATAAACCGTAGAAAATGCAGCATTTTATAGCAGACTTTTATAGCATAAATTTATGAGTAAAATAATATAGAACAAAACATTGGATAGTTGAACAGAACTAACTTGCACTTATTATTCAGAGTCTGAGCTCCATCCCTCTCCTGCTTCAGCACACCTGGACTCACTGGAAGGCAAGGCAGATGGGCCTGCTTAGTCCTGCCACAGAGACTTCAGCCATTGGCCAGGGTATTGTGCACAATATTCATTAAGTGCACAATACGTACACCATAACCTGCTAAATTCAAAGTAGGCGCTTTGAATGACAGGCGCTGTAGCTGGCAAATGAATGCACTGTCAGTGCAGGTCCTGATGATTGACAGTCATTTAAATAAATGAGGGTGTTGTAGCACTGCTACAGTCAATGAAATCTGTCAGAACAGGGTGAAACTACAGTACTAACGGACCACTGAGATGATTGACAGCGACCCCCAGCCATTCAGAGCATAACAGAGATGGGACAGACAGCAGTATAAAAACTACACAAACTAGAGAGGATTTCTAAATGATTATTTTTGGTAAGAAAATAAAAAAAAAATAATGAGTGGTTTTACCGACATTTATCGTATATAAATGTATTTCAATCTAACTCATATTTTTGGGGAATTCAATGTTTAATGAGCTTTACCAATTAACATCTAAAAGCAACAAGCCTAAAAATCACACTCTAGCATTTTCTATATAAATAGTATTCACATTTAAAATTTTAAATTGGCCTGTATGAATTTAAGACGCAGCCCAAATTTCCCACCTTCAATTTGAGGAAAAAATAAAACATCAAATAAATAATGATTTAAGTAGATACAACCTCAATTAATGCTGATGCTTCAGTTTCTTATTGTACAGTGCCGAGAAAAAGTTTGTGAACCCCATTGATAATTATGGAAATTCCATAGTTTTACCAGATAGCCTTCTTTTCTTAAATATTCAATAGGGTTTATATGAACCAATTCCATGTCTTTTGAAACAAAATGATGTATGAATTAGACAAACAATGAGTAAGTATTAGACAAACAATGAGTAAAATTCAGGGTATGTGAAAAAGTAAGTGAACCCCTGGTTTTATCAGCTTAATTAAGGGGATAATTAGAATCAGGTGTTTAAATAATTAGGCAGATCTTCAGGGGTGAGTTTGGGAGACCCCACCCTATATAAAGATCAGAAACTTTGTGAGTTCGGTCTTCACCATACATGTGTCTGGAAACGCATCATGCCACAATCAAAATAAATCTCTGAGGACCTCAGGAAAATAGTTATTGATGATCAGTCTAGAAGGGTTACAAAAACCATTTATAAGGATTTGGGGCTCCACCAACCCACTGTCAGACAGATATGGAGAAATGTTCAAGACCACAGTCACTCTACCCAGGAGCAGTCGTCCTACTAAAATCTCTCCAAGAACAAACCGGAAAATCATCAAGGAAGTCACAAAGAACCACAGAGTAACATCCAGGGATCTGCAGGCCACTCATGCCTTGACTAATGTGAGTGTTCAACTATCAACTATCAGAAAAAGACTGAAAAATGTTCATGGAAGGATAGCCAGGAGGAAACCACTGCTCTCTAAAAAGAACATTGCTGCCTGTCTGAAGTTCACCAAAGAGCACATAGATGATCCACAAGACTTCTGTGACAATGTTCTCTGTACAGACGAGTCAAAGGTAGAACTTTTTGGCCTCAATGAGAAACTTTATGTTTGGCGAAAACCAAACACTGTGTTTGAACAGAAGAACCTCATCCCAACTGTCAAGCATGGTGGTGGGAGTGTGATGGTTTGGGGCTGCTTTACTCTATCAGGTCCTGGATGGCTTGCCATCATTGACACAACCATGAATTCAGCATTCTGTCAGAAGATTCTAGAGGAGAATGTCAGGCCATCCGTCTGTGAGCTGAAGATGAACTGAAAGTGGGTCAGGCAGCAAGGAAATGATCCTAAACATGCAAGCAGATCTACAAAAGAATGGCTGTAGAAGAAGATATTCCGAGTTTAAGAATGGCCTAGTCAAAGTGGATCTAACCCCATCGAACTGTTATGGCAGGACCTGAAGCGAGCTGTCCATGCAAGGATGCCCTCAAATGTCATCAAGTTGAAGCAGTTCTGTAAGGAGGAATGGGCCAAAATTCCTCAACACCAATGTGAGAGACTGACCAACAGTTACAGGAAATGCTTAGTTGAAGTCATTGCTGCTCAAGGGGGTGCCACCAGTTACTGAATCTAAAGGTTCACATACTTTTTCACACATGGATATTGAATGTTGAATCATTTGTGGAAAAATAAATGTTGAAAAAGTATCATGTTTTTGTGTCATTTGTTTAATCAGGTTATTGTTACATATTATTAGACTTAGATTAAGATCTAATAACATTTTAGGTTTTAAATATGTGAAATACATGAAAATCCTAAGTCGTTCACAAACTTTTTCTCGGCACTGTAAATGACTTATCAAGCAGATATAACTATTAGAGTGTGTTCAGGTTTTCAGCATTCACCAATATGGGGGGTGGCGGGGGATGCAGTGGGCTCCAACATTATGATACATATGTCATAAGGAGTGTCACAAAAACTATTTACTTGTCCTGTTTTGAGACATTGCTACAAGGGTTTACTTTGTAGCTTCAGGGTTATCAATTGTGCTCTGTGTAAATGTAATGGCTTTTTGAGTGGAAGAAACAGAAAACATAATTAAAAACTAACTTGCTTTTCTTTTAGGACACAGATCAATTTTACCGTGGCCATTGATTTTACGGCATCGAATGGTGAGTGGAGAAGTTGTGAGATAGTTTTGCAAAATACCTGGGTTTCATCTAACCTGACCCATTAGTTCATCAAATTTAAACAGTTTTATGTCTGGTCTTTAACTAATCTACATCAGTGCTAATTATTTTAAGTAATTGTAAAACAAAAATTATGTTTTAAAAATAACTTTCTTATTTTATATTATCCAATCAATGTAAGCAATTTTTAAAGTATGTCATTCTCATTACAATTCAAGCTTTAATGTTGCATAGGGTTATTTCTGAAAGTCATAATCCAATATAAACATTACATTATAGTACATTGCAAAGCAACATTACTCCAGAAACACAGGGCAACTGAATTCTTATTTAATATTGAATCTTCTTATTCAAAGAGAAATGTATTAACCAATTAGAAAATAAAGGCATCTTTTTTTTTTTTTTTAGTAAACTAATACATACCAATACTATTTTCCTACAGGTAACCCAGCCCAGCCAACCTCTCTCCACTACATGAGCCCTTATCAGATGAATGCATATGCTATGGCGCTTAAAGCAGTGGGAGAAATCATTCAGGACTATGACTCTGATAAGATGTTTCCAGCTCTTGGGTTTGGTGCGAAGCTCCCACCAGATGGAAGGGTGTCACATGAGTTTGCCTTGGTAAAACTGTAAAAATCCCTTTATTCTCACTAACTAATTTAAAATCCTTAAGTCTTTTAAGCAGGTTTTTTGCCTATTGCATTTGTTTGTTTCATATGTTCTGTTGGAATTAAAATTTGAAAAAAATGGCATTATTATGTAAACCATTAACTGAACATATAATAACCAAAACCAGACATTTTATAAATATTTTAAATGTAAAAAAGGACATTTCAATGTTTATGCTGTTTCTGGTTCAGAAATGTGATTTCACAGTATAGTATTCCACAAGAACAGTTGTCAGAACAGTTTCATTGGTTGTCATTATACAGTATAAGCTCTCAATAGCGAACCTGTTGGGGTACAAGCCTTTTGTTCGTTATAACGAGGGGTTATAGCGAAAGGACAATCAAAATGAACGATAAACTGTTGGAGTAAGTTAATGAGACGAATTTGTGAAAAAAAGTAGAATTACATGTACCTGTTCATGACATGTATCCAGTATTCTGCATTTGCTTTATCCTATGTGTTGAAGTATTAAAACACAGTACAAAAAGGGCCTTTATTCCAAATCAATCCAACACGAAAATTTTAAAATTTTCATAAGAGCCTCAAGTCTCAGTTCTTTTCTGCTTAGTGGCGTCTGTTGCATCATAGCTGCACAAGCCAAAACAGTGCTTTTTTGTGCTTTTTGGCAACCCATATTCACCACAGATATGTTCATGCGTTGCTCCTTTTTTCAGTTGATCAGTACTTTCCAGCTTTGTTGCAGCATAAATTGATTTCCGTTTCAGAGGCGTAGTTATCTAGTGTGCACTTTTGTGACACTGAAAAAGAGTCGCCTTCACTGTGGTTGTGGCATCCTGTGCTAACCTGCTGTGTGCAGGTCTGTAATTAGCATGAGATACTGACAATGTGGGCTTAGATTATTGATTTTTTTAAATGTTTAGTTTGGATCCAGGGGCCAGGGTCGTTCTAGCCGAAGGTTTGTTATTATGAAGGGCATTGTAGAGAGGGTTTATTGTTTTAATTTTATGTTTGTGCTAATTGCTCAAATTGCAATAATAAATAGCACCACATCACACAAATTGCTTAGTATGTAAGATAAGTGTGATAAAAACTACATTCTGTCTACACTAGCCAATTTAAGGCAGTTTCACCTGGGTAATTGCCTTAAAAGCAGTTAAGGAATATTGACTGTGGGTTAGAAAGTGTTTGGAAGTGTGTTATTGCATCCTGGAGAAATCAGTAGCTACTGAATACAAACTGACATCAGTCATAAAATATTGTTTTTCCTTTACTTCTGCCAGCAGGTAGAATAACAGCTATATATTGTAGTTTGGGAAACCATTTATCCAAAATAAAAGATAAAAAAAAACAGTCTTGAATTTGTTTGTCAGTATTATGCCTACTGTGTTTGTGTAAGGTTTTCATTGAAAGCAGTCAGTTGCCCAGAACTACAGTAGGTGTTTTCACTGTAAACCAGGTGTGTCTGCCCAGGGCCAATACAGGCTCATACTGTAGTGCAAGCTCTCTTAAATTATTGTGCCATATGAGAGTATCAGATGTAAAATACCTCACTGTCTCAATTTTCCAGTTTATTTCATGCACATAGGCACAGCTGGATCTGACATTTAAACATCTGCTTCTACCATGGAGCTCATAGCCCTGATGCAAACAGGGTTACTGTATGTCAGAGCTAACAGGTTTTTTTTTTTTGGGAGGGGGGGGGGTTAAGTCATAGAGCATACGTGATGGTTCTAAGTGGGTAACGCAACAAAAAGATTCAATAAGTAACAAAAGTCCGGACTTTATGTCTTTTGTTACAAATTGACTACTTTTTAAGTTAATTATTTTATATTTATAATATTTATTTTTTAAAACCCTTTTCTGCTTAAACTACTCATATCTTGTGTCTAGCTGTATGCTTTACAGTATATAGGACCACAAATTAAGTCAAAATGTCAAGAATTTTAAAGTAAATTGCTTAAAGAAACTACCACGTTACTGACTCTGTGGTTTGCGCAAAGTTTGCATTCATGCAACTTGTAAGAACAAATTTGATATCTGATGAATTGCCCGAGATAGAAGGTGAAGGGAAAACGTGTGCCTTTGACTGTGCTGTTAGACATATGAGATTTCGTGCCCTACTGGAGAGAGAGCAGAGTGAAAGAGTAATGTAGGTATATGATCATAATACAACAAACAGTGTTGAGCTATAAAAAAGATTTTTTTTTTTTTTAATGGACCTGTCACGTTTTCTCAGACTTCCTGTTCATCTTTTGAATCTGCTGTGCAACAAAGAGTTATGATTAGCTCTAGCTGTCTGCAAGCCACAACTGAATAGAGCAATCTAACCAAGCTTATATTTTAAATTACCCTTGTAGAATTTTTTTTTTTTTCTATTAATTGCACATAAGAATCAATGTTGGTATTAACTGTACTTTTAAAACTGGGTTATGCTGAAGATGCTGCAGTAGAAATATTTTGATCTGATTTGCTCATGCTGTTCTTGTAGGTTGATTTGGAAGTAAGTTGTTGAGTTGGGTTGTGCTATCATTGCCATTGATATGAGAAGTTTCAGATGAATACTTATGTGACTTATTTTTAGATTTTTTTTTTTTTTTTTTTTCATATGTATTTTTAATATTTTCAGAATGGAAATCCTCTTAATCCATATTGCTATAGGATTGACGGAGTAATGGAGGCATATTACCAGAGTCTAAAGTCTGTGCATCTGTATGGGCCCACAAACTTTTCACCTGTCATCAACCATGTAGCAAGGTAAGCTTTCTAGTGCCTACACATTCTTTTATTTATTTATTTATATAAAAATGTAGTTGTCTCCAATTCTTTACCCTGGTTTTCTCCCCAATTTAGTGTGCCCAATTATTATCTGTATCCTTGGCTCACTGCTTGCAACCCCCCCCCCCCTGACTTGGGGAATGGAGGCTGGAGCATGTGTCCTCTGAAATGTGCTCCTGCCAATCTGTTGTTTTTTGCACTGTGGATCCACAGTGAGGCCACCAGAACTATAGTGCTGGAGGACAACACAGACCTGGAGGCTTCATTGCAAAAACACAGGTGCCCTATCTGCCACAGGGGTTGCTGATGTGTGGTGAGCTGTGGATTCCCCTGCCAACCTAAACCCTCCCTATTCAGGTAGCACTTTGCCAATTGTGTGCTGCTCCCCTAGGAGCTCCCAGTTATGGTTGGCTGTGACATAGCCTGGACTTGAACCTGTGATCCCCAGACTATAGGGTACATCCATCTGGAGTGCTTTTTGCTGGCTGCGCCACTTGGGAGGCCCCCTGTGTCTATAGCTGGTCTCTTTACTAACATTACTTTTTGTCCTCATATTCTCAAATAGATTAGGTGTTCAGGATCAGAAGACAAGATATGACTATGTATAAGCACATTTTGCTATTTTTTGCAATTCAAATAATATTTTATGTTGAAAGACGTCAACTCATCAGGAAGGCTACATGAAGTAAACTAAACATCACTGTTTGGGCAGGGCCTTTTCAAGAAAAATATATATTAAATGTAATGAAAAAAACAAATACCTGTCAATTAATTTACACATGATTTCTCATTTACTATAATACACTTTTCTTTTGAGGTAGAAAAATAAATTAGGAACATAAAGAACAGTTACTTGTACTCATATGCTTCTGTGAGTGAATACAGGACATTTGGAAAACCTCATTGCTAATTAACATAAAGCATGATCTCAGTGCCGGTTGTTTCACTTTAATCAAATATTCTGCAAATCTACAGGTAATTTACACAAGCAAACTTAAGAGTAAACCCAATCCAAAAATGGGCTTACTTAAATATTATTAGCCATCGTATTAGAGGTTGGTTATATATTGTCATTTGAAAAAAACGCTTTTAATGTAACTTTGCCTACTTTTTTCTTAAACGGTCTCCTTTTCCAAATAGAGATGAAACAATAAATATTTTAAAATGTTGACACTGACTGCATCGTACGCACCAAGGCAATGTATACTCCACAGGTCAGCCTCTGGGTATTTATTTGGCAGGAGGTCCTGTCAGGTGCATTGTGGACTTTGTAGTTTCATAACAGGGGCTTTGCGTGCAAGTATTGAAAAAAGAAATACACCTACAGCCAGAGAAAAAGCTAGGTTGTTTAATAATGAACCAGATTGCCATTGATTCAGTATGCGATTTCAATGTAATACACACACACACACATATCTGTGTGTGTGTGTGTGTGTGTGTGTGTGTGTGTATATATGTATATGAGATAAGTAAAAGACTTGTCAGCTGTTTGATATTAGTTTATAGTTTATGGATTTTCTAAGTGTTTACACGTTTAAAGGTGGCGGCCTTACTAAGGAAGTGTAACATTATTCCCCATTCATCTACCAGAAGACTCTGAATACAGTGCAGCGGACAGATAATTCACTTTTTTGTGCACCCCAGGCATCTGCTAAGGCCTTGAAAAAGCCCTTTTCTTTTATTTGCATGATTACAACTCATTTGTCATATTCCCTACAAAGCAAAAACACCCATAAGGGAATCATCTTCTTCCCTGCAGAAACCAGAATATGCCAATTTGTGAAGTCCCTTGGAACAGGGGTTCCCAAACGTTCTTCACTCAAAACCCCCAATGAAATAAGACATCGTGACTGAGGACCCCGAGCTGAATTTTTGATTTAGCTACCTTTAATGAGAAAGGCTGTTCATTTGCACTGGTAGAAGTGCTACTGCTACCATTATGTTCAGTGCCATTTCCCGGACGCTTAAGAAACTACTCTATACATGCTGCACTCAGTTGTACAGTACACTGTCTGACTGCAAATACAATATATACCTGCTTGTAAAGATAACCAGGAACGGTGTGGTTTATTTTGTTTATGCAGGGGGAAGAAAATATCTCACAATCTTTTAACGAAAACATTACATTAGATGAAATCTGCCATTGTATTTATTTACTTATTACTTTTTAGAGAAAAAAAGATGTTACAGTTATAAAGTACATCCATATAATTGCCTATTTTTGTTCTCCTTACAATGACTCCCTTTTGATGTGTAAAATACTGTACTGTTACATTCGAAATAATTCCAAGCAGATAGCAGCAGCATTTGCGTAAATGAATTCATCCCTTGATCTGGGGAATCCAACTTCTGGAATACATTTGGCAGGTGACTTTGTTAAAAGACACCTCAACATCTAATGTAGATTCAACTAATACTCCCTCACAGCTTAAGCAAGACATTTTCAAATATGCATGATTGTTGAAACAGCATTGTCACTTTTGCTGGTAGACATCAGTAGAAAACAAGAACTCTAGTAGCCATCTTCCTTTACGCTTTGGGCTGGGAAGCTAGTTTTAGTATCCATGGTTCTTTTAGTTTCCTTGGACGGGAACCTGTTCCTGAATACCTATTTCTGCTTACCCAAGTGATGAAACTTATTTAGGGCATTTTGTAGCACAAGCAACTGAGAGACACAGATACTGGGACCCTGTCATTCTGCATATCATACTTACATTTGTACATGTGCATTCAGTGATGGGAATGTTGTACATGGTGATTTACCTTTGCATGATACTGATAGCTCTAAATTTGTATTGACAGATGTGACGTGGGAGTAACAAACATTCTAATACTTTTTTTTTTGCAAATTATTAGATTAAATCATGCAGTGTGTATTTATGCATATTCTGCTTGGTATTAAGGTAACCATTTTCTGAACATTTATAATACAGGATTTGCAAATCTGCTAGTATTGGACTGTAATGTGATCTTTGTCAAGCATTATCTTCTAAATTCAACCCAAAGCATGGTTTGTGGCGTTTTAACATATTACAGTGAAATGTTGATGAAACAGTGCACTGTGGACCCTTCATGTGTTGTATAACTGACCTCTCTCTTGCACAAGTGACATTTTATGTGAAAAAGCAACATTTACATAATTATTAGTTTTTATACAGTTGCTGCAAAAATGCTTGATGTTTTTAGAAAAACTGAAACTCCACATTCAGTTCTCTTCATCCATACATACATTATCTAAATTTTTTTAGGCACACAATTATATTTTACACTTTTTTGACTGACAGGTTTATGATATGTTTTTACGAGCACTCTCAACTGATGAGATCATTTTTAAAACCTAATTAAAATATGTTTTTGTAACATGCAATGCACTCTTCAAATATATACATACAATAAAGTATTGATGCAGTACAGATATAAAAATGGTACTGGCTTACAAACAGATTGTTGCAGACTTTTCTCTGCATGCATCTCCAGGAACCCTAATGAATTGAGATGCTTGACTAGATAATTATCATAGGAGCTGTTAACTAAAACAGGGCTGTGGGGCCTTGTAACAGGGAGAGATCTGTGCTGACTCTGCTGGCGTGTTCACGGGCTGCAGGAAGAGGGCGGCAGTCGCCCAACAGCCGCCTGTGAGTCATGGCAATGACACGGGGAGGTGGGAAAGGGTGTGTGTGGACTTTCCCCCTCTCTGAATGGCTGGGAGGTGGGTCTTGGGTGATTGTTGGTCCTATAAAATAACGCTCTGTTGTTTCCTCAGGTCTGCCCACTTAGACGCGCTAAGGGTGCGGACGCTTTGATTCGGGACCGGGAATCAGCGAGACAGAGAGAGAGAGAGCGGGGAACCCTTGGGCAGACCCCGGCGTATTGTGAAAGAGCAGGCTAGATAGCCGAGAGAGTAGGACGGTGATCCGGGTCGTGCGGGTAGCGGCGACCGGGATAACGCTGCCGAGTGCAGCACCTTTTATTTGTAGTTTTATTACTGTTTTATTTTCCCTTGTTCTTTTCGCCTTCTGTTTTCATTATTATTTCTTTGAGCACTTGCGAGTGCATTTGCGGTTCGTGTACCAGCTGTGGTATTTCCGTGGTGCTGTCTATCATCGTTGATAGGCAGCCCACGGTCAACAGTGCCCTCTGCCGGAGAGAAAAAAGAACCGGTCTAAAATAAAACTGGGCACCTGTGTGGTGTTTCCCGAATACACCTGTCTGTCTCCTGGTCAGTGAATTACCCACACCCCTTCCACACGTGGTGTCAGAAGTGGGATTCACTGGCACTGCCCCAAGCAGTGCAACTATAGAAGGAGCAGACTAGCGATGGATGCGACTCAGTTTGCCGCAATGATGGACCTCCTGCGCCAGACGCTCACCGCGGCAGTACAGAGTGCGGCTAGACCCGCAGCTCCAGACCACTCCATCCAGAGACCCACCAAAATGATGGCCGAGGATCGACCGGACGCCTACTTGGAGGTGTTTGAGGCTATGGCGATCTCGGCCGGATGGCCCCAAGCCCAGTGGGCTAGCTATGTGTTGCCCCAACTCACCGGGGAGGCTCAAGCAGCTGCGAGGACGCTGTCCCCGGAGCACATGTTGGATTACCCTTGGCTGAAGGCAGCCATCCTAAATCGTGTGGGGGCCACACCAGAGGGCTACCGGAAGAAATTCCGGGAGGAGCAGTTTGCGGCATTGGAACACCCACGAACCATCGCCCACCGGCTGAAGGATTACGCCCTGGGTTGGTTGAATCCTGACCTTGATCGTGGTGGAGCGCTTCCTGGAGTGTCTAGCCTCGGGACCTCGGCTGTGGGTCCAGCGGCAGGCGCCGGACACGCTGGACCGGGCGGTCGAACTGGCCGAGCAGTACCAGGCAGCGGAGCCAACGCCTGCGAAACTGCCCGGGAGGAGTGTGGCTGCTGGATCGTCCCATCAACTGGCCCCGGAAAGGGTGAAGGGACTGGGGGGAAGGGGTAGTCCAGGATTTGGTCGGGGGGTGTCGGCGGGAGCTCCCGGCCCGGGTACTGGGGCAGGGTGGGGATACCCACGGGCTGCTGCAGTGTCGGACCGCGGTCTCGCGCGGACGCCTTATCGGCGGGCCCCTTTTATGGCTCCAGTGTTTTCCGTTTGAGCGTATTGGGATGGACATAGTTGGGCCACTAGAAAGGAGTGCGGCAGGATACACCCACCTACTTGTCATTCTGGATTATGCTATGCGTTATCCAGAGGCAATTCCACAAAAATTGTTTATAGTTTATTGTATGTTTTTGTGTTAATTGTTAATATTGATTTAATTGTTTAGCTGCTGTGGCGCTCCACTGGGGACGATTACCCGTCTGCGTGGAGCAGCAGCTGAAAGCAATCAGCTGTTCCCGCAGGCGGGTGGGCGTGTCTCAACGGAGCGTCAGTATAAAAGCATGGCGATCGCTGTGATCGGGGCTGCTGCAAGGCCTGCCGTTTTCACGGCACTTTTTGAGTTATAGTTTGGGGTATTGTGTTTTATTTTGCACTTTTTGTACGGTTTACTGTATTTGTCCTCTGTGAGTTACCATCGCTGGTAACGTCACATGACCGCCTTTATTTTACTTTCACTTTCTTTTTGTTGTTAATAAATCCTGCGCGCCTGTGCCGGCGTTTCAACACCAACCTCTGTCTCTCTGTATGCTTGAACAGCGGCGACCCACATGCGTGACTCGAGGAAGACCCTGTCACAAGACCCTTAAGAACATGTTGCGCAGGTTTATTCGTAGTGATGTGCATTACTGGGACCAGCTGATTCCTCCCCTTCTCTTTGCGATCAGAGAGGTTCCCCAGGCTTCTACGGGGTTTTCACCATTCGAGCTGCTGTATGGGCGGAGACCCCGGGGCGTGCTTGACCTGGTCAGAGAGATGTGGGAGGAGCAGCAGGACAATTCGACCAATACCGTCCGGTATGTGTTGGACCTGCGCAAACGTCTTGAGTCTGTTGGAAAATGGGCGCATGACAATTTGCAGCAGGCGCAGCACAGACAGGAGACTCAGTATAACCGAGGAGCCCGGTTGCGCACATTTCAGCCGGGGGATAAGGTACTTCTCTTATTGCCCAGTTCAGAGTCAAAACTCTTGGCTAAGTGGCAAGGACCCTTTGAGGTTACACGCCAGGTTGGGAAGGTGGACTGTGAGATCTGCCAGCCGGAGCGACGGACAGAGAAACACATTTATCATATAAATCTCTTAAAGCCTTGGTTACAACCAGAGGCGTTGTTAGTGGCGCATGCAGATGACATCACGGACCTGGGACCTGATCTTTCTGTGTTGGCAAGAAAAGGATCGGTACAGATTGCTGAAAATCTGACACCAACGCAGAAATGTCAGGCTCACGGTCTGGTGGCGGAGTTTCCTGACGTGTTCTCTTCCGTCCCGGGGCAGACTCGAGTAGCCCATCATCACATTGATATTGAGCCGGGGGCGCTAGTTCGCCAGAGGCCGTACCGTATACCTGAGCGTAAAAGACAGGTAATAAAAGCGGAAATTGACGAAATGCTGAGACTGGGGGTAATAGAAGAGTCCCAAAGTGACTGGAACAGTCCAATCGTTTTAGTCGATAAGCCAGACGGGTCAACTCGATTTTGCATTGATTTCAGACGAATCAATGAGAAATCGAAATTTGACGCTTATCCGATGCCCCGAGTAGATGAGTTGCTGGAGCGTCTAGGCACGGCTCATTTTATGACGACACTGGATTTAACGAAGGGGTACTGGCAGATACCCCTGACTCCGGAATCTAGAGAGAGGACGGCGTTTTCGACTCCCTTCGGGTTGTACCAATTCAGGACCATGCCCTTTGGGTTGCACGGAGCCCCCGCCACTTTCCAGCGGATGATGGATCGCATCTTGCGGCCCCATCAGCAGTACGCCGCTGCTTACATAGATGACGTGGTTATCCACAGTGAGGATTGGCCGAGTCATCTGTGTAAGGTAGCGGCGGTGCTGCAATCCTTGCGGGAGGCGGGGCTCACTGCTAACCCAAAGAAGTGTGCCATTGGGAAGAGTGAGTCGGAGTATTTGGGGTATCGAGTAGGGGGCGGCCAGATCAGACCGCTAGTTGCTAAGGTGAAAGCCTTGGCTGACTGGCCGGTTCCTACAACCAAAACCCAGGTGCGCTCTTTCTTGGGACTAGCGGGCTATTATAGAAAGTTCATCCCAAGTTTCGCTACGCTCGCTGCTCCCTTGACAGACCTCACCCGGAAGGCTGCCCCAAATACGGTTCAGTGGACGGAGTCGTGCCAGAGGGCCTTTCTCGCCTTGAAGCGGAGGCTGTGTAGTAAGCCAGTACTATGCAGCCCGGATTTTGGTAAGAGGTTCACCCTGCAGACGGATGCGTCAGAGACAGGTCTCGGGGCAGTGTTGTCTCAGGAGGTTCGGGGAAGCGAGCACCCGGTCCTGTATATCAGCAGGAAGCTCCTTCCCCGCGAGAAAAATTATAGCACCATCGAGAAGGAGTGTCTCGCGGTAAAATGGGCAGTCGAGTCACTCCGGTACTACCTCCTGGGGCGACACTTCACCCTGGTTACAGATCATGCCCCCTTAGCGTGGCTTCACCGGATGAAGGATAGCAACGCCAGAATCACACGGTGGTACTTGGCCTTGCAGCCCTATGCCTTCAGGGTAGTCCACCGAGCAGGAAAGCTGCATCAAAACGCAGACTTTTTCTCTCGGGAAGGCATGGGGGTGTAAGATTTTCGAATGAACCGGTGGTGTCATTCTGAGGGGAAGGATATGTAACAGGGAGAGATCTGTGCTGACTCTGCTGGCGTGTTCACGGGCTGCAGGAAGAGGGCGGCAGTCGCCCAACAGCCGCCTGTGAGTCATGGCAATGACACGGGGAGGTGGGAAAGGGTGTGTGTGGACTTTCCCCCTCTCTGAATGGCTGGGAGGCGGGTCTTGGGTGATTGTTGGTCCTATAAAATAACGCTCTGTTGTTTCCTCAGGTCTGCCCACTTAGACGCGCTAAGGGTGCGGACGCTTTGATTCGGGACCGGGAATCAGCGAGACAGAGAGAGAGAGAGCGGGGAACCCTTGGGCAGACCCCGGCGTATTGTGAAAGAGCAGGCTAGATAGCCGAGAGAGTAGGATGGTGATCCGGGTCGTGCGGGTAGCGGCGACCGGGATAACGCTGCCGAGTGCAGCACCTTTTATTTGTAGTTTTATTACTGTTTTATTTTCCCTTGTTCTTTTCGCCTTCTGTTTTCATTATTATTTCTTTGAGCACTTGCGAGTGCATTTGCGGTTCGTGTACCAGCTGTGGTATTTCCGTGGTGCTGTCTATCATCGTTGATAGGCAGCCCACGGTCAACAGTGCCCTCTGCCGGAGAGAAAAAAGAACTGGTCTAAAATAAAACTGGGCACCTGTGTGGTGTTTCCCGAATACACCTGTCTGTCTCCTGGTCAGTGAATTACCCACACCCCTTCCACAGGCCTTAAATAAATCTCAGAAATTTACAGAAAATGCATTATATCCAGGTTACAGCAATGTGCTTTAAATGAGCCCAATTCAAAGAATGTTTTTGTTGGCATTAGTACCATTTCTGTCTTAATATCAGTGCTAATACCCTTCTTCATCAAATGATCTAAACCCACAAAGCTGTGCTTGAATTGGTGCTTGTGGCAGGCTGGCGAGTGGATAGAGGCCCAGAGACAGATTGCAGTTCAAAAAAATAACTATTTTATTATAAATAACCACAAAATGAAAGGGCACAAGGGCCAAAACAAAGCAATTTAAACACAAAAAAGATAAAAAGCAAAACTTACAAAAATAACAGTTTCCAGGCTGGGCGATGCCTTCACTGGATTCAAACTTTCTAAACAACCCAAAAAAAACCAACCTGCTTCCTCAGCTCCCTCTCCCCAAATGAGAAGCAGAGGCCTCCTTTTATATCAGGTGGCTGGGCGCTGATTGATCGTTAATCAACCTAATCAACTAATCAACCCCAGCCACCTGAACATAATAAACCCAGGCAGGTAGGGGAAGTTAACCCCATCTCTGCCAATTTAAAGGGCAGAGCTTTGCTCTGCCACAGTGCTATTAGCACGTTTCCTTAAAAGCACTTTATAAAAGCATTTGGGCCGTTCTCATGTTAATGATATATTCCGTGCAATCGATTAAGTTATAGTTATAGTTATAGCACGTAATGGAGCATTATTAAAACCAGGTGAAGTCAGCTTTTAAAATTGAGGCATTAACCAAAAAATACTGGGTAAATCCTGTCCGCCAACATGTAACCACACAAGTCGACCTGATTTAAGTGTTTGTTCCAGATATCAAATAAGCCTGTCACATAAATGATTATGTGCATGTTGTAGTGAGAGATGAATTTAGTTATGTTTGAATCAGTGACCAAACAATTTATGGATTTGTAGATTAGCTAAGTAGGCTACTTGTGTAAAACAATACATATGATGACATAACCAGGCTACATTAGGTCGCCCAGTGCGTCATTATTTATTACCTGTTCATTTCCTATCCATGCACTTGTGGGTAAGCCTGTAGACACCAGAACAAAAAATTGTTTAGACTTAGTGTATGGGAAGGGTTAGATGCAGTTAGACATGCAAAATCTGGTTACATATTATTATCATTCTACATTCCCATATTACAAGTACGCACCACCCAATGTATAAATATGAATGTAGATCATATAAAAAGAGGGTAACCACCCAAGCAGATTTTTTTGCCAGTGCTCATATTACTTTATTTTAGATTTTCTTGCTTGTCAGTCTCTTTTTTTTAAGTTTAATCTCAGTTCTTTTCTGCAATATTGATTTCCAAATGATGTCTCTCCTTGATTGACCGTGTTTTGTTCCTTGACTTCCAAATATCACTTTACAGTTATTAATAATCTCTTCAGCTGAACGCAGTTTAGCTGTAGCAGCACGTATGTTTTAATGGACATATGTTGTAGTGCTTAAAGGCTGGATCAAGACAAAGCTGCCAGGACAGGGCACAAAAACAAAGCCAAACAATGTATTGAAAACCATACCATGCAATTACTCTGGTCTATATTAAAGTGAATTAGCGTTATATGAGTTTTAACAATAACATAGTACACTTGGTCATTTAGAGTAGTATGTCTATTTTGCTTGTGTATATTTCTATTTCTGTTGTACTTCAAGTTGAATTGTAAATTGCAGTACAGTAATCCATCGCATATCTGGCCGTCACATATCTGCCCTAACCGTTTATATGCCATGATCAATCTCTTCAGCAACCCACACGACATACAGCTACTCAATCACAAGCATTAATACCCTGTATCTTTATAAACAAGGGATTTAGGGGAGCTCCCTAATAGAAGCTGAATCTCAAAACAATAATTGTGTGACTATAGTAATTGTTACAGCTGTGTATAACGGTATTTAAAGCAGGATTGATTCATCCGACTTTTTACATGTACGCCCTTACTCTGGTCCCACCACAGTCAAATATGCGACGGATTACTGTATTAAAAGTAGTCGGGTGTACAATGTGAGACAGTATTATAAATTATGATACCTTCTGTATAAACTTTTACAGCCTTAGCTGAACCCCTGAAAAAAAAAAAAAAGTTTCTGCTTTTAGCACTTTGTAATGCTTGAACTGGTGAGTGGATGGCTTTTTTAAAACTGTTGAAAGCTTCATACTGAAAAATTAATAAGTGGAATGCATATTACAAAGAGACTTCAGAAAGGAAGAAATGTTTAATACATAGAAAAACAAAAACAGTAAAAATTCATAATTATCATTAGGTGTAGCAGAAGTAATATTACACACTGACAGATGTACGCTTCTCTGCTCTGAGATCAACACTAGTGTGAATGGACAATGAAATGTGAGTTCTCCCAGGTGATCCGCTTCAGATACTGACCACTGATCATTCAATTTATATACTGAGTGAGAATATGTATGTCAATCCTAGTCATTGCCATAATGACATGTACAGTACATTGTATTTCTTCAATGGGCTGCTTTAATTGAAATCAATTAAATGTGGCATTGTTATCTCATATTCATTTAATTTGAAGGTGCACAGTGTTTCTGTGAACCAGAATCCCTATAATCTTAAACAAGAAATCCTCAAAAATAAATCATGTTTTTTAATCATTCATTTCTGTATATGACTGAAAGTTTTATCCTGTATTTTTTTTAATTCACAGTATATGAATCTGCCCAAAAGAAACAACAAGTATTATATGGCTTTTAGTCCTCTCTATAATACAGAGACAATATATGTATACACACAAACACTAGTCTTTATTCTACATAAAGTGTGTCCAGACTAACAAAGCCCTTTGTACCTTTTACACAGGTATGCTGCATCTGTGAAAGATGGCTCACAGTATTTTATTTTGCTGATTATAACAGATGGAGTGATCTCAGATATGGCACAGACAAAAGAGTCGATTGTAAATGTAAGTGACTGGAATGCTTTTGTTTATCCCTAATTACAATAATGTTATGAACCTGAGTGTGAATACATTCTGTATGTACTGTGGGTTAAGGGTCACTAACCCATTGTATTTTTAAACATGAGGTTAAATACATCTCTGTTTGCAAGGCTTGCTTTCAGGTAGTCTTGCACTACCATGGTCATTTCACCTGGAAGTGAGTATTTCCTGACCCATTAACGCCTTATCTCTTCTCATCACCCAATCAGCTGTTTGAGTTAACAGCATGTATGTTTCTTACAGATTATTTAACTTAATCCTATTCTTGATAATGTATAGTTTCTGTTTATGAAACTCTATGGATTATATATAGAGTGGTTTGCAGAAGTATTCACCCCCTACTAATAATGTCACATTTTGTTGACATACAAATAATGTGTGCACAGTTTTTCAAACAAACTTTTTTTTTTTTATGCAAAGGTGTAGTGGTTAAACTGAACACTGTTATATGAAATATCAGTAAAACTTACAAAGAAAATGTATAAGATGAAATTTACTGGTTGCATAAGTATTCAGCCCCTAAAGGCAGTACTTGGTAGAAGCACCTTTTGCAGCAATTACTCCTATGAGTCTTTCTGGATGGGTCTCTACTAGCTTTGTACAGTAGGATGGTGAAATTTTTGCCCATTCTTCATGGGAAAATTGTTCCAGTTCTGATAAGTTTACTGGGTGATCGTCAATGGACTGCAATCTTCAAGTCTTGCCATAAATTTTCATTTGGATTCAAGTCAGAACATTGACTGGGCCACTCAAGAGCATTAATTTTCTTCTTGATCAGCCACTCCAGTGTGGCTTTGGCTTTGTGCTTTGTGCTTCGGGTCGTTGTCCTGCTGAAATGTGAATTTTCTCCCCAGTTTCAGTCTTGGCTGTCTCAAACAGCTTTTCCTCAAGGATTTGCCTGTACTTTCCACCATCCATTCTCCCCTCTGTCCTGACAAGCTTCCCAGTCCCTGCTGAAGAAAAGCATCCCTATAACATGACACTGCCACCACAATGCTTGACAGTTGGGATGGTGTTGACTGGGTGATGTGCAGTGTTAGGCTTGCGCCAGACATAACGTTTGGAATTTAAAAATTTAATTTTTGTCTTGTCTGACCACAAAATCCTTTTTCCACATGTATGCAGTATCATCTACATGCTTTTTCGCAAACTCCATACGTGCTTCAAGATGACGCTTTTTGAGTAATGGCTTCTTTCTTGCCATCCGTCCATACAGGGCCAGCTTTGTGTAGGGACCTGCTTATTGTTGATGTGTGAACACTGACTCCCATCTCAGACACAGAACTTTGCAGAGCTCTCATGGTTATTGTTGACTTCAGAGTGACATCCTGAACCAGTTTCCTGCTGCTCAGTTTGAGAGGGCGACCTGATCTGCGTAGTGTCTAGGTGGTATGATGCATCTTCCACTTCTTAATGATGGACTTCACTGTGCTGAGAGGGATAATCAGCGCCTTTTAAGTTTTCTTGTACTCTTCTGCTCTGTGTCTCTCTACCACTTTATCCCTGACTTGTTTCGAAAGCTCTTTGGTCTTCATCGTTGCTTTGTTGGATTACTATGTGAGTTGCAGCTTGAAAGTCTTTATATACCTGAGGGAAATTATCTACAAGTTAAACCACTTTGAGTACACACAGGCTGAAACCATTTCACTAATTTTGTGACCTTTCAAACAAATGATTTGCCTGAGCTGATTTAGGGCTGCAGTAGCAAAGGGATTGACTACTTATGCAACTGAGAAGCTATATACAGTACCAGTCAAAAGTTTGAGTACATCTGCTTGAAACCAGGTTTTTCATGATTATCTATGCTTTTAACTGTATAAACTTGTCTATAAACACTTAATATTTCATTATATGATATGTGTACTTATATAAGCTGATAATCATTAGTGAATTGCATTAAAAAATTACATTGTTAATTGAAAATGTAAATCTTGTCAATTTCAATGAAATGGTCACCCAAAGCAAGGGGATATCAGTCTGAAGCCCAAGTCAGTTAAAAATCTGAAATGTGTATAACATGGTTTTAGAACGCTGACCTAAGCATAAAAGTGTCTTTGTTTGGTGTTCTCTGGGTTAACTAGCATGTTACCTAATTAACCTTTTGTCACCAATTATTGTTAACAGGTGAGGGTCCATGATTACTATAAATATAGGTAGCACAGGCATAAGTTTGTTATTCCTGAATATAAGGGGGCAGAAAATGGCAAAATACACTCAGTTAAGCAAAGAAAAAAGACTGTAATTACTTTAAGAAATGAAGGTCAGTCTTTAAGACAAATCGCAAGAACTATGCAATTGTCAGTAACTGCTGTGGCCAAGACCATCAAACAATTTAAAGAAACTGACACTCATGAGGACCGAACAAGGTCAGGCAGGCCAAGGGTGACCTCAATCAGAGAACAAGTTCATTCAAGTCACAAGTCTGCAAAACCGGCAATTAACTGCCCCTGAAATACAAGCACAGCTAAATGCTACTAGAAGTACAGATGTTTCAACATCAGCTGTTCAGAGGAGATTTCGTGAAGCTGGTCTAACTGGAAGAATTGCTACAAAGAAACCATTGTTAAGAGTGCAGAATAAGAGGAAGAGACTTGCCTGGGCCAAAAAAAACAAAAAATGGACGTTTGAGGAGTGGAAGTCAGTCTTATGGACCGATGAGTCAAAATTTGAAATATTTGGGTAAAACCGCCGAGTATTTGTAAGACACAGAGAGGGTGAGCGCATGAGTTCTGCATGTGTGGTTCCCACTGTCAAGCATGGAGGAGACAGTGTCATGGTCTGGGGTTGCTTTGCTGGTTACAGAGTTGGTGATCTTTAACAAGTCCATGGCAGGCTCAACCAGCATGGCTATCATAGCATACTTCAGAGGCATGCCATTCCATTAGGATTACGGCTAGTTGGGCAGTCCTTCATTCTTCAGCAAGATAATGACCCGAAACACACCTCAAAGTTGTGCAAGAACTATTTGGCGAAGAAGTAAAGTGAAGGACTATATATATATATATATATATATATATATATATATATATATATATATATATATATATATATATATATATATATATATATATATATTATACTATACACTATACATCTTGGTCATCATTTTGTATTGAAAATGCCTGTCCTTTTTGGCAGAACAAATAAAGAATCACATGGAGAGTTCTGAAGGGGTATACTGTTGGAAGCCCAGCTTTCTTGAGTACATCTATCAATCTAAAGTACTATTGTCTTTTTTTTTTACTATATTCATTTATTATCATTAATTTATAATGTAGTAATTAGTAGGTAGTCCTTTTCTCCCTATTACATGATTTATAAAAATATCACAATTTATTCGTGGCAGTACTGCAGCTAGGCTGCATTAGTGTATATAAGGCTGTAGGAATAATAAACAAGATCCTTGACTGAAAAAGACTTTGGGACTTTTAAGTGTATTTTGTCATCAAAGTGTATGAGGCAGGCAGACCTGTTTTATTTTTTTGCTCTCTATTGTGAAATTTAGGTTTTCATTTTCTGGCCTTTGCGCTCCTTGTGCCTAAACCCTTTAATCAAGTTGCTCCTCAAATTCAGGAAGGTTTAGTCATTCAGCTCAGCAGGGAGAGCTTGTCAGCCCTGTTAATGACTTGATATAATTTGCATGTGTCCATTTTGACTATAGGCAGCCAGTGTCAGATCATTCCTTCAAACTGACAGATGTTCAGTGCCAAGGGAAGGCAGGGCACTAGTTCCATAACTCACAAAGCTCTCTGGCTCATCACTGCCATTTTTATTTGCATGGAACTGAGCGTCTTTCATATTCCACTATAATTGTATAAATATAAAAAGAGAACTCTGCAAGTCTCAGGAGTACCTTTTAAAGTAAGAATAAAAACATATTTAAGACCAAGACTTTTCAACTTCTGGATCAATTGTTGTCATTGTAAAAATGTGAGCACTGATGTACACTAACAGATTAGTGACAGGATTTCCAAAAAAAAAAGGCTAACTTTTTTCACATGCTGTTTTGGTGGTACCTTTCAGGTGATTTGGAATTCTTACAAATGCAAATAACCTAATTAATATTAAAATACGGACGAGTATGTTTAAATGTTTCTGTTCCAATGTGATAACGCAAAGCTTTCTTAAACTAGATTTCCACAAAGTTTTTAGGTTTTGAAGAACGGTAAGTACATCTTGCCTCAAAAAGCCTGTGAAACAAAACAAAAACCCAGACATAGCGTTACACTAATACAGAAAAAATAAAAATTCCATAAGAAAGTGTTGTGTGCTATCCTTGTATTATTTGATAGATATTTGTTGACTGCACATGTGTTTATTATAACCCTATTGTACATGTACATGTATTATATGCACAAGTGTTTTCTACAAAACGGTAACTTCAGCAATTCTGATCCTTATGGTAGTCTACGAATGGAGCTAAAATACAGCACTTTAGGTTAATGATATAAAAATTAACCCTTCAAAATGTTTAGTACAGTACATTTTTAAAATACATGTAGTAAATCTACAATGGGCTACCCTACTCACCCACATTTCCAGCTACATAATATTCTTAATAATAATAATAATAATAATAATAATAATAATAATAATAATAATAAATACCTGAATCTGAATTCCGCAGGGACAGTGCATAGCTCTTGCCAGTAGCAATCAGCTATACAATGAGCAAACACAAAGATAACAAAATATGTCTTTCTGTGCTTTGCAAAGGGCTTTGTTATTTATTTGTTTATTTTATTTATTGCTAGGGGCTGCATCTTTTTAATTTATAGTAGCTTCAGTACTTTGGCAATAATTTGAAATGTTGAATAAATTGTTTCACATCAAAAAATAAATACTGAATGACGAGGTCTCTGAATCCCTCGTACTCTATGCTTATTTTTTCCTATTGGGTCAAAGAAGCTTACAGGGCTCTGTTGATAATAAATAAGGGCTTGGTACAACCTTTAGTTATACTAGGAAGTTGTGTTAGGGTTATGTCACATACGGGATCTGCAGTGCTGAAATCTCTTGAACAAGGTGTGGTTTCAGACGTTGTTCCATGCAAAAAATGTGTGCTGGTTCTTAGCATGAGAAATGTACCTACCCTTTTAAGCTGTACCACGGTTTGGCCACGCACTTCACATAGCGCGAGGAACGTTCCTGATATGTGTGAGCTACGTCACATTCTCACGACAGTGGAGTTTCTAAACTGCATGGAAAATCCGCCAGTGAGAGAAGTGCTGTCATGACTATGCATTACTGTATAATAATATACAGTTCAAAAGCACTTATACTTCTTAGATGATTGGTCCAGTTGAAAACTTTGTTATGCTGCTATTGTAACATTGTTAAAATCCAGAGAGCTGACATTTGCTACACGTGCTCACACCTGACTTTTACCACAGTGATTTTGTTATTCAATGGATTTTAGTGCCGATGTGGTGACAGTGGTACAGTTTAGTGGCTTTTAATGTCTGTTATTATGATGGAGAGGTGCTGGTTATTCTTTCTAAAGGAATATGTGTACATGGTTATCATTAGTAACCAGTGAAGATGAATACCTGTCAGTTAATGGCATGCAACATGTACAATCTATACATTTTGTTAACACCTGATCTATAACCTTTGTTTTTCTTTCAAGGCCTCTAGCCTTCCAATGTCAATAATTATTGTTGGAGTTGGACCAGCAGAATTTGATGGTAAGCAAGTACAAGGGGAAAAATAAACATTTGAAACAATAGTTCCTTCTCTGTAATGGTAAGGAATCATTTTTTTGCAATGTGAGTTATCCTGTATACTGCTATGGTGTTATGGTGTTGGTAGAAAAAGGAAGGAATAATTCTGTGATATTGCTCTTTATATATCTATTAATGTCTCAAGGGCAGACAGCTTGGAAGCCCACACTTGTGATAACGTAACAGCTTGCATCATGCAGTATCCTGTCCTATATTCACAATATATATTTAACAATTTATTCTAAAATTGTATAAAATGTATTTATAAAAATAATATGAATGTAGGATTTCTCATATGGCTATAAGGTTAGTAGGTTGCCTTTTTTTTTTTTGCGAAAAAACTAGTGTTGCGTCTCTTCTACATTGTCCTTCTAAGCAGAGCCTTTTTTTTGCAGAGAACCCTAATGATATTTAAACAAAAGGCTAAAAATAGTTTTGAATCTGTAGTTTTTGGAGTTACTGCTACTGTATAATATACCACCTCAGAAGGGTCTTGAGTAAATGTATTTTATAAGATCTTAGGTTGTAGTTGTGTAACATAAGTACATGGTGGGATTATGTTTTTGTGTAGCTTTCCCCAGTCTTCTCTGTGAAAGAGAGCGCTTACAAAAAGATGGGTTATTGAGACTTCTTATCTTTGGCTACCGGACTGAAAAGTAGATAAGAAACCAAGCAGGGACTGCCACTGTGTAAAAGATGGTAAAGCTGGGAACTAATTCCACGTTGTAAGCTGCTGGTTACATGACATCTAAAGAAGGGGAGTCTTGCTTAACTCGTTAGGTCAGGAAAGAGAGTATTTGATTGAAGTGATCTTACTGTATATGAAGTTGTCGAACGTTGTCCCGTTTGTCTTTGAGGTTTGTCTCAGTAGGAAAGGCTGCTGAACAACAGTTGTAGCATGAGTATAACATGCAACTTTTAACGGTAACACTTTGTAATACTGTAAGTTCAAATGTAATTACATATGTAATGTTACATTTAAATGAAGTAAACAGTAATTCATACTTAACCCTAACACTAATTATTCATGAATAAGCACACATTTAAAAATCGCCAATTTAAGTTATCGGTATCTTTTTAATGGTTTTTTTGTATATTTTTTTTTTAATGGCGATACTGCCCTTTTTTGCTTTTCCTACCCTGTGTGGCTGTTATCTGTTTTTTGATTGGCACTGAGGCATTGAAATTCCATCCACTAGCTACTGCATGGGACTGTGATATCAGGGTTACCTTGGAAACCATAGAACTAAAAGTAAAGTAATGGCTTCTGCCTGTTTATAAAATGTCCCAAAAAGGCAGGTTTAGAAAAGGTCTAGATTTTCAGTCAAGTAACAGGTCCTCCAAAATGGAAATAAAATGCTGCAGGATTGAAATGTGTAGTTCTTGTATTTCATTGTGCTAAACTTTAGTAACCATTCTGCTATTTTGAGAACAACCAGGTTTGATGGTAAAAAAAAAATCTGAATACACCATATGCCAACTGTTGGCAGCAAAGCTATTTTAAAGCAAAAGCATTTTGATGATAAAATGTGTTTCAGACTGCTGTGAAGTAAGGAAACAATATTACATTTTTCCTTATTTAAAAAAAAAAATAAAATAAAAAAATTGATCACTGCCTGTTTTTCTAAATCCAGTTACTGATGGCTTTATTTTTTCCTTTCCTTTACAGCAATGATTGAGTTAGACGGTGATGAAATTAGAATATCATCCAGAGGAAGATATGCAGAAAGAGATATTGTTCAGGTACATCGCTCAAGTTTTGTCTTTCACAACATAAGGTCTTGATGGCTTAGCCTTGTAAAAGGTAATTAACTCGATTTTCAGGAACAAAATCACTAGTTCATGTTGAAAAAACAAATGCAAACTTGGATGTGACTCCACCACCTTTGTTCTGCAGGGCCCAGTATTAAATATTGCAGAATTTAACAATGACTGTGATTCAGATTTAACCCTAACCTACAAATGAAACTGCATAATGTGAGGAGCTGCTATACAGAAGGAGACGAAGTCCTTTGAATCTTTTGTTCCCGCAAAGCACTCTTCACTGAACAGTTAGGATCTCAATTAGAAAATACATGTAGGGTTTGTGCAGTTTTGTCGCAGTGCAGTTTGCAGCACCTAAATCTAACCTTCGTTTAGTGCTATAACATCAGAAAAGCTCTGTTAACATGGATTTACTTATTAAACAAACATGTTAAGCTGAAGTACAAAATAGCTTGTGTAGTGGTCAGTGCAGGCAGTTTGAAAAGTAGACAAAATTACTGTGCTTATTGATGTATATGTGTGTCATGTGTTGCTGTGCATTGCTTTCAATGAAACCCCATTTTTAGTCTGCTATTTAGCAAGCCAAAATACTGTAGCTGTTAGGGAAATAATTAAAACTGATCTGTAGTAAAAGCAGCATATATCTTTACAATCATTGTTTTATTATAATACTCAATGAACGATCATTTCAGGCATCACTTTTCACTTACAAACAACAACGGGTGCTGTCATCTCTTTGTAAGCACTATGAGTTTTCAATTTGCTCTAATAAAACTTGATTTATTATTTTTTTTACTTTTTAGTGCCTTGAAATTGTAGGGGGGAAAAAAATAAAATGTCGTAATTACTTTCGTAAATATTGCCGTCCAAGTTATTTAGAAATGACCCATTTTAGAAGTAGATATGATTCTTTTTAGAATGCTTATTCTTTTATAATACATCTAAATGCTTTGTATCATGCTTATCAGTCCCCACACACACATAGCCTAATGAATAATTCTTTATCAAAAGGCTGAGATGATGGGACGGGGCTCCCTCGGGCATTGTCTTTTGCTCTGTGTCATAACTCATGCATGCATGATTTGTTTTTATTTTATTCAGTGTTACAACATACATTTTAATTCTCGCCTTGGCATCGGCACTGATGCCACAAAAGGCTCGTTCCTCCAAGAGAGTGGCCCGCTACTGGGTTGTTTGAATGATGGTTCTCACCATTTAGAACGTTTAGCAAGTAGTTCTGAGGTGCATTATTGTATTAGTTTACTCTGACATGGAAGATGGAATGTTCAATTTAAAAGCACACACAGCAACAAAATAAGGAATATAACCTTTGTGATATGTTTCCATAGCTTCACAATGCAACAGTTTTAAATAACTACTTAAAAAGTGCTTTCCAGTTTCTGACTGCATATTATTACAGCAAAGCACAGAACTGACTGACATCCAAAGCTCTAGTGACTCCCTCTGAAGTGGCTGGATGCTGAAATGATTGTTGTTCCCAAGGCTCTTGAGCAGAGCATTTAATAATTGAACCAGTCATTTGAAAAAGTCAATAGGATATAAGGTTGACTTTTCAATTTCAATTATGCGCCTTAATTTTGGAAATATCTGATTCTCTCCCTCTTTGCTCTTCAAACTAGACGGCGCTAATGTTGTATTTTACTCAAATTATAATCCGCCTATAAAAACCAGTGAACAAACTATGCCTCTTTGGTAAACTTAAATGTCTAGTTCATTTTTATGTACAGTACATGTGTACATTACTCTAAACCTTTCAGCATTTACAGACGATATACAGTATGGGTAATCCTCACAAAATATGGAAAAACTGCAAACTATAATGAGTCCCTGTCACAAAGACGGGCGGAGTGGGTGGCGTCAGACCTGAGCCAGGAAATAAACAGAGAGAGAGGTGGAGTTTGGTGGAGCTGAGCGAATGGTCTCACTCAGCATTTAATAATTTATACAAGCTGAAAATAAAAGGTTGCAAAGACAAACAAGACACAGGACACGGCACATTCGCCAAAACAAAAAGACAAACAAAACGGACTATACAGACAGAACACGACAAGCTTCTGTTTAACAATTATTATTATTATTATTACACTTATTATTACCTCAGTCTCCAATCCCGTTCTCCACTCACCGAACACACAACCCCGAGTGAGTGAAAACATGCTGCTTTTATGCAGCTGTACTGAGACTCGACTGCTATTCAATCATTCAATTGGAGTCGCGGTACAACTGCACGTGAATTAATAAAGTGCAATTCCCCGTGCTCGCATATTGTTACATTTTACCTGCACGTGAAGTGCTGTGCAATCCTTGTGCCTAAATACAAATAATCATTTTAAACACTCGTGTTACACAGACCCGTTTATGTCCTGTGTACCAATGACTATACACCAACATTAAACACACAACACGCAATGTATAATAGAAAATACACACAGGTATGGGCACTTCGTCACAGTCCCTAACAAAGTATGAATGCCTATTGTCACTAATGGCGAGGAAACTGTGATGTGAGTTCCTGATTTGAGAGGAACTGATTTCAGTCAGGCTTCAACAGTGATGAAACTTCAGTTTATTTTTTAGAACTTGAAAAACTAGCTTTAGCTCCGACTATTCAATGATGGGTTTGAAAATAAAATCAATAAACAATCATTTATCAGTGCTTTTTATTTAATATTTTGTTTTAGGTAATAGCAGATGTGCGCACTGTTACAATTTTAACTACAAAATGCTGCTTTATTTGGACTCCAAGGATATGAGAGAGTGGAAGTTCCTAAAACAGAGCAATCCATTGTTAAGGTGAAATTTTTGGAAATGCACAGATACGTTATGATTGTTTCAGTGTGAGCAGGAACAATTATTATTTTTTTTTTTAATCTGCTCAGTGAGAAGACTGGACCTGATCAAGAAAATGAGAAAATTATTAAGCCAATATCTGAGTAACAAAAGTTTTACAGTAAATAACGTAAATTAATTCCTCAGGGTATAATTGCACGTAAGAATTACAGTAATTGAATGCCATTATGGAAAATAGTTCTCTTAGCTGATTGACATTCTTTATGATGCAGTGAACACATTGTTTGAAGTAGAAGAGAGAGCTGAATAATTAAACCTTTTCATGGAATTACGTTATTAAGCCATCCAGTTGTTCTGAGCTCCCACATCTCCTGATATAATTTTATCTCCCCAACTCCTCATTACTGAGCTAAATGGTAACAATTTTTAAAGTATCTACTGAAAAAAAGACAAGCTAGAGTAGGTGCCGAAACAGTCAAGATAAGGAAAGTGTCCACCCAGAAAGCTTTATGTATCTACAAGATAAGAGCAATTGAATAGGTTATTCAACACTAGATTGTTTGCTTCTCTCCAACAAACCTTTTTGAAGCTATAATAAATGTGTGTTTTTTACACATATTGAAGGACAATTTGTATTTCTTCAAACAATGGAAAACTGTAAATTGCATTTTTCTATCTGGTTGTACCAGCGTTGCTTATGTGCTGTGGTGAGTTGGATAGCTGCAGGGGTGATGTCAGACCAGGGAAATTAAACCAAAACAAACAATGGCGGGGCACAGTGAGACGCTTCGGCGCTCACTGTTTTATTAAATAATAAAACAAAGATTTAAACAAAACAAAACACTTTCATAACACAAAAGGCATGTTGGCCCAAATGAACAAACAACAAACAATAACAAGTATCGTGCTGGTTTAGACCCAGCTGCCAATTATTGTATTATCCCTCACATTGTGCACTGCTTTACTAAGTCTGCATTATTGTCAGCCAGTTAAACAATCAGTAGCGGGCAGTCATGCATTCTCACGAGGAAATTCGAAAACCAAAACAATAAAAAGTAAAGGCGATGACTTTTCATGCACGCCTCAAACAATAATACAATTAATACATAATGTTGTTTTTTTGTTATCATATATTTACATATATAATGTAAATCATAATAATAATTAATAGTAATAAACAAATATATACAAAGGGGCGGGACACCCGCCACATCTATTATAGCTATTTTTTTCCTGTTTAATGCAGTATATTTGAATGATGTTAATTGTATTGTCTCCATTTTTTTAAACTTTATTCTATTTACTTCTAGTTGATATCACTGTTTAAGGAATATACTAAATACACTAAATCTTGGTTGCACAGGAACATGTTTTTTGGTTTTTCTGGCTGCCAATTCACGGTTTTGCCTGCTTTAACAGAAATGTGAACCTGACATTGTTGAGAAGAAAATACCCCATTTTGGTGTTCATGTTTTGACACCAAACTGCTATATGAAGATTGAACCCACAGGAACTAAAATGTTTTTCAGGTTTTTCTGCTTCGTGAGGCTACCTTCCAGCTGACTAGCTCCAAATTAATAAGATTGAATGCACTGCCATGCGGGACACCAGGGCCAGCCGTAGTTAATTGCTAAACATTTCCTATGCTATTGACAGCAGATGACAGTGGCAGCAGGTGCACGGTGTGGAGCAGGCAAGAGGGAAAGGTTTCCACCACCAGCACAAATCTACATCTGCCTTCATTTTGTACAATTAGGGAATTAATAAGAAGCCAAATAATTCTGGATAAAGTCCATCTGAAAGGGCCTTTCATATTGTTCACTCTATTAGCCTTTGCCCAATAAAGACCAATTATCTCTTTGTATCATTAGATTCAGTCTTGTTCAGCACTGCAAACATGCTAATTAACATTTGTTAGGAAACCTGAGTGTGCTATATTTTGTTGAGAGGTACATAATTAGGTTGAACATTAGCCAATCAGCTTGGGTTTGGAGTAAACTGATTCAACCAAAAATACAAGTGAACACCCCAATTGTTCCCCCATTTATTTCTTAACGGCAGACAAGGACTATTTGTTATTTTAAGCTCAAGGTTTTGCAAATTAGTCTCTCAAAGGCAAACAGATCTAAAAAAAAAACAAAGAGAAGCCCTTAAGTGGGAAGCCACAGTCTGACAGGACAGTATTTACACTGTTCAGGATTTATACAGCTGGACCATTGCCTAACTTAATTGGGCCCTTATTTCTTTTTACTTCTCAGTTTGTCCCATTCAGAGACTACGTTGACAGGACGGGAAACCACGTCCTGAGCATGGCCCGTTTGGCAAAGGATGTACTTGCGGAAATTCCAGACCAGTTCTTGTCTTACATGAAAGCAAGAGCGATCAAGCCGTCTCCTGCACCCCCTCCCTACACACCTCCCGGGCACCCTCTGCAAACCCAGATCTGACCTTTCTAATCGCCTGCCACCCCTAGCCCTCCACCCATCAGAACCACTATGTGCTGCCCAGGCACCTCGTTTATCTGCTTGCACTATGTAGACTGGGATGACGACAGGACTCGAAAGCATCTCTGATGACATGTTTACTTCCATTTAAAGTTCTTCTTTAAGGACTTTAAAGAATTGGACGGTACAGGCAGGTTGCCTACAAAACTGGATGTCTTCATGAATGCCTTGGAAATAAAGCAGCTTTCCTTAAGGAGTTAAAGCTTAGAAAAAACGGAAAGCAGGATCAAAGGAAAGTCACAAAGGAACAACTCCTAAAATGTTAATGGGGGAAAAGGTGTAACCATGTTTTAACAGTCTAACCATGTTTTAACAGGATTCCTAATTCCTGGACTGTTGTAAATAACCATGGGAATGCTTTTCCTCTATCTCGTAATGTTTACATGTTAATGATTTTTACAGTGGAATACTTTTATAATCATACTTTAAATATAAACTTTGGAATAATTATACTTCTTGTGTGTGCTACCTTGCAGATAAAACATACTAAAAAGTAAAACCATATCCCTTCTTTAGAGCATTCTAGGCGGGGGGGGGGTAGCTTATTTAACCTCAACATCCTCTTTATACAGGTTTAACTGTATTCTAGCTTTTCTAAATTAATTTAATATCAACACATTCATATATAATATCTTCATTATAAAATTAGGACTTCTGTATTTTTATTTTAAGATATCTGGGGTTAGATTCTCAAGGCTTTTTTTTTTCTTTTGTCCAAATTGTTCATAACAATTACTTTTGTTGTTCTTAAAGAAAGAAAAAAAAAACACCAATTACAATGGTACAATTTTAAAATTATAAGAATGAATTTATTGTTCACTTTTTTTAGGTGTCTTTTTTGAGAAAATCATGTTAATGAAGATTTGGTGTAAAGTGCTTTGAAAATCTAGGCCCTGGAAACGTTACATTATATATAGATGTTGTATTTTCACATAAAATATTATGTTATAATATTATTGGAAACAGGTCCCTATTCACAAATGTGGCTTTTTTAAGTTTGTGTTTAACAAAGCTTTATATGCATTTTACATATAATTAGACTAAAGAAACTGTTAAAATTGCTTAAACCTTTTGACTAGAAGTCTGTCTGAATTGAGACATTGAAAAATACTTCCAGGCGTAGCATTTGTCAAATAATGAATGAGTTTCTTTTATAACGACTGTACGTATTACCATTGAGTGTTTTGTAGTTATGGATGCATTTTAAATAAACTAATATCAGCCTACAACAATTTCATTATTCAAAGCAGACTTAAAAAAAGGTTAACAATTTAAAAGTTAAAGCTTTGTGAATGGGACCCAAGTTGTCTGAAGTTGCCAAACATGCTTTTCTTTTTTTCTTTTTAAAACTAGGCAATGCAGTCTAATCGTACAATTGTTTCGGCTGTTCACCATGGATTTTTTATATCGTAGCCTTCCAGAAATAAAAATAAATAAATAAAAAATTCAAACTGACGTTATACATTGTACGATACTTGGCCACTACAAAAACAATTTTCGGTTAAATAGAGTTGTGACACCAAGGTTATTTGGTCCCTCTTTCTCGATTTGATGGCTTATCAAACCCATATAGTTGTGACCGTATGATAAATAATTTTTTTGCATATTGCTGCCTACTTAGTATTTCATTTTGGATCTCCATCTGAAAAGTCTAGGTAGCTCCAGAGACAGGGATATTGGTTTTAGTATATTTGCTGGTGTCACCTTATTTTGTCACCTTGCCATGCATACAGTGTGTGTATGTGTGCGCCTATCAGGTGAATGTGCCAGAGAATTTTAATGCGCAGCCATGTGAGTTTGTACACATTAACTTTGTTTACTGAGATATCCAAATAATCCATAGTATGCTTGGTCATATCTTATAGCTCGCACTAATGTTTTGCATGTACAGTTTTACAAGAAATGCACCGTTTTTGTGAGTAGCGTGTCAAGATACAAGAAAAAAAAAAAAATTTAGTACAAAAATGGCCTTAAATTCTCACTGAATTCTTGGAATTATGTAATGCCTTCAGATGTTAAAAAAAATTGTTATATCTTTTGTGTCAGTGTTGAATTGCTTTGTAATGTATTTTTTTCTTTGCACAATGGTATGTACAAGATAACCAATATATTGTACTTTTGAAAAAGTGGTTTATCAGAGGTTTACTTTTGAAAGCATGACAGGGTGTAACTAAAATACTACTGATTGCCTGGTCAAAAAAAAATAAATAAAAAGTCTCAGCATTGAAAATAACTATTTCTGTAACAAAATGTCAAATTTTTTTTTTTGGATTAAAAATTCTTACTCAACACCAATTTGTATGAGGAATTAATTGACTGCTGTCAATCTGCCATTTACATCAAGGATGATCCACAGGCAAAGTATTCTGCAGTGCTGTTTTGTATCTCTTGCACTTTACAGAGGAAAGTAATAGGCCTATTTAGGATAATTACAGTACACTCTTCTTCAACAAAAGAGCAAATCGTATGACTTTTTTTAATGGTTGTAATACGTCAAATGTCAATTGACGCGTGTAATATATATATATATATATATATATATATATATATATATATATATATATATATATATATATATATATATATATTCTGAGCATCAAAAGACACATATCACTTATATTTGAGCATCAAAAGAAATGTATCACTTATATTTGGATAAAATTCACTAGAAATGACAAACTCTGTTTTAGAGCAGGTGCAGTGACTTTTTATTGTGCTGATTAATAACTGACATCACGAAGATGATGCAGAATGATCTGTCGATCTTGGGCAGGTTTTGTGACTCTTGGTCTCCCAGTTCGTGGCCTGTCATTGACAGAGTGTGTCTGGTTATACTGTCTCGCCAGGTTTGAAATTGCTGGCTGTGAGCACCCAAGATGGCGAGCCACAGTAAGCTGCCCTAGTCCAGCCTCCAACATGCCGATTGGGTCGATGATTTAGTGAGATCTAACACCAAGAATCATTTGATCTCTCACAACGTGTTATAATAGTGATAAGTTTATTTTGATGCTCTGTATATTTGTATTACTTTTTTATAAAACAGATATTATAAAGCAGAAACACTAAAACAAGGAACACTTTACAGAAGGTCCACTGATTTTAGACAGGCAGCACTCATAGGTCTCTAAGTATATTCTGTACAGTTCTGACCAGCAAGGCCTTTAGGAACACACAATCCACATATATTTTGAAAATTATAGTAATATTTATAATATATTACACTTAAGCTGATTTCCAAAAAAATGTCAGTTTGCATAGAAACTTCTGTACAGTCGCACTGAAAATCACCAGACACTTTGTTAGCTTTACAAACCGTCAGGGTTGTGCCAAGGAGTAAATGTTTTCTGACAGCTATGTCTTCAAATGTACTCCCCTTTGAACTCATTTTTAACACAACATCAATTTTTCCAGTTACATGACAAGTTAATAGTAGAGCACAGCATCACTTGATGATACATTTGTAATTGGTAATAATGAGATGGTTTATGTGGCT
Organism: Polyodon spathula; assembly: GCF_017654505.1. NCBI lineage: Eukaryota > Metazoa > Chordata > Actinopteri > Acipenseriformes > Polyodontidae > Polyodon > Polyodon spathula. The sequence goes on along the minus strand of NC_054541.1, from coordinate 31,010,918 downwards.
CGTTGTCTGTAATATTGTATAAAACACAAACTGTAACTAATGTCACGGTACCATATGCTCAAATGAAGTAAAGCATTTGGAAATAATGAGTTACTCCTTTCATAACAGTGTGTCTTTTTAAAAGGTAAAAAAAAAAGAATAGATTTCTAAATAGGTATGACAAACTGCACGCTTATGTAATTTACCATATAGATACCGTACTGTTTCTTGATACCATGCTAAATATAAATAGCTACAGACCTCTTACCTGACCTCATCTCCAACTGAAAGGGGAAGTCCCGCCCACCTCCTGCTGAAGAGGGACGTCCTTTCAGTAGCACATCGTCGTTTTCTCTCTCATCTCTCTGAGACAGGTCGTGCTTTTAAGTAACAAATTTGGCAAATTTGTTGGATTTATCCGCAAATTAAAGATTAATTCAAGGTAGAATCGCGCTCAAGCGTGGCCTTGCTTTATTAGTTTTCTGACTAGAGCTGGTTTCGACCCCCCTGAAGAGATTAGTGAGCAGCCATTGCTCTTTTCACTACATGAGGCCTTGTGTAGTTGGTACACTGTGTGAGAGCTGTTGTGGTGCTGTAAGGAGACCCCGCGGGCTCGCGGCGTCGTCCTCTATGCCGATTTAATCGGTCACAGCGACCAAAAAAAAAGCCTAGTGCCCCTCTCAATCCTCTGGCTTTCCTAGTGCGGCTGTGCTTGCATCATCAGCTGCATACCCCGGCATCAACCGTGGTTTTTCCCGCAATCACGAGGTTGAGAAAACAGCGACTACCCCGTCCTGATTGACTCAGCACCGGTGTAAACTTTTTCTGCGACACCTACAGCTTGGCCCTGACCGTGGAACAGGTCCACTCGCCGCCAACTGTCTCGGCAGCGACAGCGCTTTTCTCAGCGCCGTTTCCGGCTCAGATTGATTTGGCACCTGGGAATAGCTTCGACGCCGTCTACAGCCCGGCACCACCCGCGCTACACGTCGGCATCGATCTCGGCGCCGACAGCACTCGTCTCGTTTCGACTGATTCGACACCGGTGAATCGCTTAAAAAAAAAAAAAACACGCGTCTGCAGGCTGCTCATTGAGCACAGCAGTTTAAAAAAAACCAAAAAAACAACAACTGCAAACATGTGAGTGTAATTGACTGGGTCTTCAGCTGGCTTCCACCAATGTGACTGATGCCCAGCTAAGCTGCCCAGGCAGGACGAACATCGATCCTGTGCCAGGTGCCTAGGGCCAGAATACGCGTCCAAGGCACTGGCAGGTGAGCTGGACTGCTCTCCATGTTGGAAGTTCTCAAGGAGAACTAAGCGACGGAGAGGGCCCTATCCCCAGCAGAGTCTCTCACCTCCAACCAGGGGAGAATGAGATCAGTGGTCCAAGAGCCTCTGCAGAGGTCATCCAGGACACTCCCTGCTACAGTGACCAGGGAGCTCTCACGCTCATCTGGGTCACTCTCCCCTACCCCACCACCGGTATAGAGGCGCAGGTACCTCTCAAAGAAGGCGAGATGGTCACCGCCGAGGCGGTGCCACTCGTTAGGACTCTCACCAGGGGACAGGCAGTCGTCGCCCAGGCACTGCTCCCCTTCTCCAAGGGACAGATGGTCGTCGCTCAGGCACCGCTCTCCTTCTCCACTCAAGTGCAGACATTTACCATCACAGTCGCCTCGAAGGTGCCCAAGCTTGGCCGAGCGGCACTTCGTGGAGCTGGCAGAGACTGTAAGGGCTCAGCAGACCATGCTGGAGACCTTATTGAAATCTCAGGGCAGGCTGCCCCCTACCACCGGGCAGCTCCAGCCCCCACAGTCTCATTCCCCATCCCCTCTGCCTAGATCCCCTAGCCCAGTCGAGCTGTCAGCTCCAGGCGGTGGCTAAGGCGATGACCGACCTAATAAGGGAGTTAGGTCAGGCATCAGGGAGGTCACTGGTGGCTGCCTGCCGGCATTTGTGGCTGACACAAGCCAAGGTCGTGGAGACCGAGAAGGTGGCGTTACTGGATGCCCCCATTACACCAGGGCAGACTTTTGGGGTGACCATTGATGTGATCCTACAGGTCCCACAAGGCCACAGAGGTTGCCTCCAAGTTTTTGCATCTTCCGGCTTACCCTCAGCGCCCAAGGTGGCATGAGCAGCCTGCCGGGGTGAAAGGGTCTGAACATCGCCCTCCACCACAGAACAGACAAGCAGGCAGAGGCAGAGGCAGGGCCAACGGCAGGGGACCACCACAGGCCAGTGGTAACCGGTTCTCCGGCTGGAGACCGAGGCCAGGGCCTAAGAAAGACCCACCCCCTCCCAAGCCCAAGGGAGACTGCCCCTGAGGGGCCCCGGCTGCTACCAAACCCCCCCACAACCGAACTGACCAACCGCAACGACCCATGGCAAGGCTGCACCCAGGACTTCTGGGTGCTATCGACAATGAGACACAGATATGCTTTACAATTCCGCATAGGTCCGCCACCCTTCAAGGGTGTGCTCCCCACCATTGTCGAACCAGCGAGGGCAATACTCCTTCAACAGGAGATCGCCAATCTTCAAAGGAAGAACGCTGTACGCTTGGTAAGCCCAAGCAATGCCCTCAGCAGCTTTTACTCCAGGTTCCTGGTGCCCAAAAGGGATGGCGGTTTCAGACCAATTATGGACCGCAGGATCCTCAACTTGTGCCTCAAACAGAGGAAGTTCAGCATGTTGACAGCACAGAGTATCATCCAGTCCGTCCAACCGGGCGACTGGTTCACATCGATCGACCTGCAAGTCGCCTACATTTACATCCCGATCCATCCCGCACACAGAAATTCTGAGCTTCCCCTTTCAAGGCATCACATATGAATTCTGGTGCTGCCTTTTGGCCTCTCGCTGGCACCACACACTTTTTCAAAGTGCATGGATGCAGCACTGGCTCCACTCAGGCTAAGGGGTATTCGGATCCTGAACTATCTGGACGACTGGCTAGTTTGCGCGCACTCAAAAGCACGCGCAGAGGCTCACACAAAACAGGTCATAGATCATGTGACGAAGTTAAGGCTCTCAATACATCAACAGAAGAGCAATTTCATACCACCTCAGTCCACAGTGTTCCTGGGAATCAAACTGAACTCTGTGAGCATGCTTGCCTCACTGTCGAAAGATAGGATTCGGTCGTTCGAGGCCACACTCTCCTTATTCAGAGAGGACGCTCTCATACAGGACAGAATATATCAAAGGTTGTTGAGGGTGAAGGCAGCCACCTCGAGAATCCTTCCGCTAGGGCTGCTGAGAATGTGCTCGCTTCAAGCCTGGGTAAATACGCTCAAGGTGCACCCGGATCAGTACCGGTTGGGCAGTTCACCTCCCCTGTGTGGACAACAAGACAGCAGACCTCCTGTCCAGAAGAGCTCCAGTCAGCTCGGAGTGGAGGCTGCATCCTCAAGTGGTGAAGCAGATTTGGGAGAGGTTTCAACCGGCACGGGTCCCTCTCTAGAGGTCAGGCCCTATCGAAGCAACGTCTAACACACTGGGTGACAGATGTGACACGCTTGGCGTATGAACAGATGGACTCGCCGTTACCAGGGGACATTATGGCCCATTCTACCAGGGGCCAGGCAACTTCATGGGCTTTCCTTCATGGCGCCTCCTTACATGAGTTATGCAATGCTGCTACATGGACAGGTAGTCAGACATTTGTGCATTTTTAGCGCCTTGATGTGACAAACTGAACTAGACCCTCTAGAGTTTTGCAGACAGCATGCCCTTAGGCGTCATGTGGGCTGTTGCTATCACAGTGGGGCTGTACTGTCGGTAATCTGGAGTCACACCGGCTTTGATGCAGCTTTCCCATTCGGTAATGGTTGTCATTCGAATTGAAAGGGAACGTTAGGTTATTACCATAACCCTTGTTCCCTGAAAAGAGAATGACAACAATTACCTTTAAGGTCGTGCCCCCAGCTGACCTCTGTTTTCGAAAGAAAATGGCTATGTGCTACTGTGAGGACGTCCCTCTTCAGCAGGAGGTGGGCGGGACTTCCCCCCTCACAGCAGGGCCCTGATAGAGCAGCTTTTGTATATTTGCTGAGAGATTGACGGTCAGAGAGGCTCTTCCCATTCGGTAATGGTTGTCATTCTCTTTTTCCGGGAACCAGGGTTATGGTAATAACCTAATATTTTCTGAGCATATTGAATTCAGAGGAATTGAAAAATTTCATGAATCATTGTATAAAACATTGCATTTTATCCCTTATACAAGTCTTTTTTTATGTTGTTTGCTTGGCAAAATATATGTCATACAAGTAAAACAATTGGGACAAATACTTCATATTATAAACTGGTAATGTACAATGGTACATTCAAGTTCAGCTACTGTATAGGCATAATGGGAAACAGAAACCAACATAGGCACAAGCATACGATGTGTATTTGTCTAAAGAATGCAGCTTTTTACCTTTAAGTTTTTGGTCACTTCAGTTAATTTAATCAACCAGGTATATGAAGTGTAAACTAGATGTTTCCTCTAGTTATAACTATCATATGACAAGTGCCTTGGTCTTTTCATTTTTAAAGTCCTCTTTTTTAATAAAAGGGCACTTCCCTTCATTGACTTCAACCAAATTAGTCATCTGGCGACAGGTAGGTACTGTTATGCTGTCAGTGAAACCATTTTGATGTTCCTGTATTTAAAAAGTGGACAGTCTGTTTCCTTAATATTGCAGGGTACACATATTAAAGAGATCCCACTTGTCACATACTGTTATATTGGATCATTGCATTTTGTTTTTGGAGGTACCGTATACTTGGACCACTAGTGAAAGTTACAAAATAATTATTCCTCTGTGTATCAATTGATAGGGAAAAGGAAAAATACATTTCTCATTTGCATGTTATGTTTTTTGAAAGGTCTGTGTCTTGTGACCACTTGAACCTGTGTGGTTTTTCTTCCTGCCCCTAATGCCCCACCCTCTTGGCAATTCATAAAGGAGGGTTAATAATATGATGGTAAATATTGCAATGATATACTTTGACACGAAAAACCAGAACATTTAAATAAAACCTTGTTTAACAAACTGTGCCACATAATTACAAAACTAGTTAAATGACATGATATTCAAAGAAGACCAAATGTATGAGGAGGGCTGTGTTTCTGAAGGAGAAAAACACGGGTTTCAAGAAGCCTGTAATACTCAGCAATTTCTTTTAATAACCAAGATATCGGTTTATGCGAGCAAGCTATCCCTGGGTTATGTCATTTTACACTTCAACAAAGCTGAATTGCAATGCTCTTAAAGAGGGTTGCTTGGTTACATTTTTTTTTCTTGGTGACTGCTCCTATCAATGTCAGAGTATTGCTCCAGTGAACTGTGGTCATAGGATTCCAGCCCCCTGGCTGAAGTGTGCATTTAAAAATAGAAACTGAGTTCTGAAGTGAAAAAATATATTACTTATTTTTTAATATATGTAAAATAGGCATGAGCAGATTTGAGTCCTCGTTAGTTGTCTAATTTTTAAATGACCTGGCAAAGGTGGAGAAGGCTGTTTCTTTTCATTCATTAGGATTCTTGGTTTAAATGATTTGACAACAATGACCACCTGTGACAGAAATTTAATGATTCTTGGTGTTAGATTTCCCTTCCGTCCTGCGAGGGTGCTGTGTAAAGGGAACAGAGTACCCTGTTCTAAATGGCATCACAGTTTATTCCCAGGGTTAGGTGGAAGTTGGCTATCTAGAAAGAGGGTAGAACTACAGTACACAAACTCAATAACCCGGACGGGAAATGGCGTGGCATCCGTGGACTGGAGGAACGGACATGCTTGTTGATCAAGGGGTCACGGGTAACGTTATAAAAGGGGGGCGTAGTGACGTGAGCCATTCCTTTGTGAATGGTTATATTAAATGACCAGAAGAAGAACCTGTGTTGTGTAACTTGAGTGTTTTGTTTGTTTTTGTTTGTCATTAATGATACTGTTTATAATTATTTGGAGAGTTAGCTGTCGCCAAAGGCCAGCACTAAACCCAGATCAACAACTGCACTTTTGTTTGTACTAAAGAACTGTATTCACCACGAGTACTAGAGCCCTAGCACATACATACTGTCATTCCTTATGTATCTATGATTTTACTGTTTTTTCGGTATTCCTGGCCATGGAAAACAGCTGTCATTCGATGTCATTCCACTTTTATTTTGTATAATAGTTCATGTCTATGTAATGACATATAAGGGGTTTTAAGATTTATCTTAACTTTTAAGTTATAAGCTGTCATTCCTCTCTCCATTATAGTCAATGGGCATTCCTTTCTTCATTATAGTCAATGGGCATTCCTTTCTCCATTATAGTCAATGGGCATTTTGTTACCATTTGCAGCGTTGTTTAATTGTTATGCGTGGTTTAGGCATTTTAGAAACAAACATCTTGCTCCAAATTATACATCTGCGCAAGTGCTAGTCAGAGCTTTCGTTTCCCTTCAGACCGTGTCTATGGTAACGGCTGAGCTTGACAACTACGATTGCAAGTATTTATTGCAAGTATTTTTTGCATAAACCTCCCAATTTAAATGTTTTATATGTTGCATTTCATTATAAAACACAAGGCTCTACCTATGTGCAATGTCAGGGAAATTGTGGCAGAGCAGAGTGGGATTTCTGTGGTTGGGGTCCTTAGGAAACTATAGAAAGTGTTTCAGCTCCAGCCTTGATGGTTCTCAAGATATTCCCCTTAAAATGTGTGTTCCTGACTTCATGAAATAATATTATATTCTTGCGGGTCGTTTTTTAAAACCCTTTTTGATAAGTCATTTTTTTATAAGCACCATATTTCATTTCTAAGGGCATTTATTAATTTGAGTATTTCTCATCTTTTCTCAGCTCAGTCTTCTGAAATAAAATCAATCTGCTGATTAGTAGATTGTGGATGACAATAAAGCATTTCCATCTAGTTAAATGTGAGTATTCACAGAATGGAAGCATCAATTAATGTATGACCTAAACACACATATATTATTGACAATACAGTTGAACTGACTATAATAAAGGACAACCAGGGGCAGACAGTTATTGACACTCACTTTGTTTATTTAAATTACATTGAATCTGACTTGCTAAAAAACTAAAGGAAATAGATCGTAGATATTTTATGTTTTTAAAAAGCATCTAAAATATAATGAATGCAGTTTCAATCTCATCTGTTCTCCCTCAACATAGATTAAATCACCATAATGATCCTGTCAGGTCAGGAGTATCAAGTGCTAATGCTCAAAAGCATTTTATACTCTGCATTGATATATAGAAGAAAAATATGTGTCTATTTTGATTGTGACAAAGTACTGTAGGGCATAAAATTAAATATGATGGGTGCTTAAGATGTAAAATTGAGCTAAAATATTAATACACTATTTTATAAAAATATGATTTAAATCATATATAGCTTACAATCATCAATTACCAACAACTCTTGATCCAGTTTTTAAAAACTAAATTAAGCTTAAATTACAAGTCTGGTTACTGCTTGAATACAATCATCTTTCCCAAATGTGATGATTATTTAGGTAAACAGTAAAAGACAGTACAGGTAAAACAATTTAAATAACCAGTACACTTAATTATCTGAGAAATGCAGTATATTTCACCTCTCTTTCTGTCTGTGGTTTAGTCAAGGAGACTGTGATAAACTACTTGAATTGGTTAGAAGAAAAAGTGCTTTGCCACAATAAACCTAATAGACTGTGTAGTACTGTGGAGGGTCTCCGGGACCCCTGAAACAGAGAAATCCTTGAGGCACTGTCTCATGAACCTTTGGAGATAAGAGAAGAAAGATAAGTTGCAACCAGTGTCTTGTAATGACATTACGGAAACAGTCAATAAATGGGATCTAGGGGACAGAATGATTTTTTGACAGAAACCTGGACAAGGAAGCGTAAGGGGAGAGATGGGAGTTTATCTTGGATAACTGAATAAATTCTTAGATGAGTGAAGGAACAGAATGAAATGATTATCAGTAATTATTAAACGATCACAAGAACGAATACCTATGGCTGGGAAACTGGAATGTGATGGCACTGTGAATTCTGCACTTCTTAGAAATCTGAAGAAAGCTGACAGGAACATAGCTTCCATCACCAGGTCGTCAAATGGGTTGAAATTTTAAAAAATTGAAATTAATTGGGAAAGGGTGTCTGTAGCTATGGGTAGTCTGGATGGAGATGACGGGGGAAGGCTCTTGGAAGTGCCTTTGAGTGTGAGGCGCACTGTGGGGATGGAAAGAAGCGTCGGTGATGGGATGGACAAGCTACGATAATGAAATTGGATACCTGAGAGGATTTTATGGATGCTGGCTAAAGATGAAGAATGTCTTGTGTGTGGACGATGAATGCTACAATCCAATTTTCATTAAATGGGGTAGGGGATATTCGGTTCTGGGCACAGAATGAAGAGAATGATGACCAACCTGTAGTGTAGGAGGGATGGCTGATGTTAGAGTTAAAGCTAGAGTTTTACGCAACCTGCTTTCTTAGGCTGCACGTCATTCCTCCCACTTTAAGGTGGTCCTGTAGTTTGCTTAATTAAACCACTTACTGATTAATAATCTCCTGATTCCTTTAATCATCTAAATTAGTCATTCTATTAACATGCATTGGCGCATTGATTAGGCGGCAACAGCTGCTACAGACATTTATTTAGTCATGCATCCCTTTAATACCAATCCGTCTTATTCAATATTAATTTTTAGAATGTGTAAATAAATAATGTAAATGTTTCAGTTTACTAGTAGGAACACATCATTTGTCAACAAAATATAAAAAACAGCACTGATTCCCAGAACAATTTATATAAAATACTGAAATCATAACATCAATGCTGTAACATATATATTACAAATATAATAATAATAATAATAATAATAATAATAATAATAATAATAATAATAATAATAATAATAATAAATAATAAAAATAGTATTTGTCCATTTCTGATTTACAGTCAGCATCAAATCCAGGAATAGAATATAATGGGAGGGTTTCCAGATCCATACTACACACTTCTTGTGGGTTGAATATCCTCACTGCCATCAGAAAGATATGAGCTGGTTGAAAAAAACGTGGTTTCTTTTTGCATTGATCCGGGTTGCAGTAATTAGCCAGTTTTTCAGAAACATCATGGAAGGTTTTTACACATGGTTTGTTTATTGCGGGGTCTGTGCTGTGTGCCTCTTGTCCATTGCTCGCTATGTATTGATTAATTCTGCAGCTTTATTATATATGTGATGGATTCTCACTTCATGGCTTTCCAACCACTGAATCAGATCCACCAGTCCCTTGGCATGTGTTGCAATAAGGGAGTGTTGAGATTTTATATTTTGCACATCCTTAAGCAATTTCTGGAGGTCCTTTAGCACTACAGTGTTTGCTGAAATGTGCATTTCCTTTTCCACGAAACCTGCTTAAAAAATGTATTTGGAATGATATTCAGCAGCAGAATATCAAGTGCCCCATCGTGTTATGCACGGCTCAGGTGGCAACTTTATGGGTAAAGTACAGTCTTCTTGTTGGATTGCTTCAGTCAGGTTGTCTTTAAACTGTAGCTTTCTGCTCGGGCAATGTTTGAACAATTTTTTTAACAGTTGCAACCAGCTTGTCTGCTTTCGGAAAATTATTTGCCCAGATATTGATGGCAAGGGCTATTATGTGGGCATTACAAGTCAATGTACTAAATTTGTCAAGTAAACCTCGAAGAATTGTATGCCTTGATCATGTAACTGGAATTATCGGAGACAAATCCAGTCACATCATTAAAATTAACTTCAAATGCGTTTAAGAATTTCACAACGCCCTGTGCCACCGATGAGTTATTCACAGAGTGCAGATTAACTATATCGGCTAATATTACTTTCAGTTTGAAGGTATTCGATAGTCCTTGGAGAACAAACACAATGTGCAAAGCATACTGATCTTTCGCATTTGTAGACTTGTCAGTAACCACAGATACACTGTCAGTCATCTTTACCAGTTGTACAGTTTTCATCTTGTGCAACTCAGCAGCTGGGGGTAGATATACCTTCTCAAATGACCTGCTGTAGGAATTGCTCCCATATTTATTACATGTTTCTTCAGAAATGCACGTAGTTTGGGATTATCAATTTTTTCAGGGGAATATTAGCACAAACAAATGCCTCTGTCAAATCGAAAATAACATCTTGTCAGCGTTCATAATTTTCCTTCCGCTTACGTTTTTTACTGGAGGACGCCATCTCATAGCTGTCATTCTCAGCCTTTCGTTTTCTGTGTTTTTCTGATGGTAAATGTCAGTCTATTGTAGACTTTCGAGTGTGGTCCAATGACAAATTGCAAGTTGTGCAAAATAAATGATACCCATCGGTGTACACAACACCAGGTGGATATTGTTGCTTGCGTTCGCTCAATGAAACGCTTTTTGATTGCGATCTTGACTCCATGTTTAGGTCTCTCAATTTTTCTTTTAATGCATCAATTTATTCAATTACCATTTATACTCATCATAATTAGCTTTTATTTTTCTAATTAGTCAAAGCATAATGTATTGATTTCTTAATTGTGAATTTGATTACTATAACTGGAGTGGCTGCAGGGACACCTAGGGGACAGCAGTTGAATTACAATTAAAAAAACATGTCGTATAAAACGCAGGACCCTACTGATGACATGTATTCTCATGAGAAGGTGGAACTGGGGAACCTTCTGATGTCTAGAGAGATAAGATGCCAACCATCCTATGTGTTAGTTAATACAGGATCGATCAACGGTATGCTTGGAGTGGAAAAGGTGAACTCACATTCAGAGATTTGGGTTTCACAACTCCATTCATTCTCCTAATAGTGGAACTCTAACTCATAATCAAGACAGATTTCCAGTCTCACAGCACGTCTCTCACCATGTATTAATGCTTGTAGTATTTGAGAATGAGCAGACATATTAAATGGGAATTAGAGTTAGCTTTGACTGCAGAAATGGCTGCCACGATCCGAGTATAGGAGGAAAGCTGGAGTGTTGGAAGCTCTGGGGAAGAGTTTCTTGCTTCTGACAGATATTTTTACGTGAGAATCCAGGTGTGATTTGAATGTTCTGCCTTGGGAATAATACGAATTGCAAAATTGAATTGGCCGAAGGGAGATAACGGGTTGCGTATTGAGATTGATTTTGATATTTTGAAGTTGTTAACGAACTGACAAATGCATTCCATGATCGTCGAGTGGGAGGCTGGCTACGGATCTGACAGTGTCCCGGTTGATTCAAAAGAATTCTAGTCCGGCTGATGGTTTATCTTGAGGGTGGGACGCCCACTGAAGAAAACAGGGATTGCAGATTGAAGATTGCTTGAGCGAGGGGGTCCGAAGGTGGGAATATAAGGATAAAGTTGTTTTCCCCGCAGATCCAGAAACAGGTGGTGGAGGGAGGCATGAATGGGCATGATTTAAAATAATCTAAAATATCCGCTTTCGCAAGCCAGACGGCGTGGCCTGCTTCTTTGATGGATTTAATAGCTTTGGAAGCTGTAATGTAACAAAGAGAGAATTCATTGTGGGGAATTAGGGAGTTGAGACTGGAGTAGCCTGCCTCTCGGGCGGAAAGATCAATGATTAGGCACTTTTCCCTATATTTTGTGGGTTGCTATTCCGATGGGGCTAATTCTATAGAAGGGGAATGGACCATGAATTTTTTTGTCCATCTTGACTTGGATTAGCGATTCAGTGATTCTGGGTTTGCTGGGTTTGGAGGAAGCAGAATGAAGATTTTTGCATATGAATGGGACAGAGGGAGATTACAAAGGGGGCCAACCAAGGCTTTAAAAGTAGGGCAAGTCTATGACTGTGGGGCGGTGCAGAGCGTATGTGTGTCTGTGACCGCTGGGCAGTGCAGAGCGTATGTGTGTCTGTGACTGTGGGGCGGTGCAGAGTCTATGTGTGTCTGTGACTGTGGGGCGGTGCAGAGTGTATGTGTGTCTGTGTGACAGAGTGTATGGGGCAGTGGGCAGTGCAGAGCTTATATGTGTCTGTGACTGTGGGGCGGTGCAGAGTGTATGTGTGTCTGTGACTATGGGGCGGTGCAGAGCGTATGTGTGTCTGTGACTGTGGGGCGGTGCAGAGTGTATGTGTGTCTGTGACTGTGGGGCGGTGCACAGCGTATGTGAGGATCTGTGACTGTGGGGCAGTGCAGAGCTGTATATGTGTCTGTGACCGCTGGGCAGTGCAGAGCGTATGTGAGGATCTGTGACTGTGAGGCGGTGTAGAGCGTATGTATGTCTGTGACCTCGGGTGGTGGTGAGCAGAGAGTGGAGACTGGCACGTGAGAGGCTGAAGGAGGAACCGCAATAGTGCTGGAGCAATTGTCTAAGCCATCTAAACAAGTGTTTATTGCTGACAAAGCATTGCTGGTGATGCTAAGCGAGCAGGGGTGGGGCGGTGAGTGAAATTCAACTTTTGCCTGAAGGTACAATTTATTATTGAGCAACGCCATATGCTTGCTTCCAGCCAGGATGTTTATATTGTTGTCGGTTTTTAAAATAGCTGCTCCAGAGGCTGAGCCTGCTAGCGGGGGCATTTTGATCTCCGTAGTGCCAGGGCAGCAGGTCTGGTTGCTGGGGAAAGGTCTGCATTAGAAGTGGACAGTCCATCGGAGAAATGAATGACATAGAGAAATGACTGAGTTATTTTGAGGAGAATCCGGCAGGGAGTTTTCCTGAAACATATGCAAAAAAAGTAAAGGCAAGAGAAGGAACACAGATTGTGATGTGGCTTAAATAGGCAGATAGCTTTGACAGGCAGGAGAAAAATAGGAGGTGAGCAGGTCCAGCTCCCGCCCCTGAAGCCCACTTTAAAGTTAACATAAAAAGCAATACAGTGCCAGCTAAGTTCATTAATCAATGCCACTGGCTCTTAATAGTGGTCCTTCATATAAAACTGAAGATCACCTATTTTTAGAACAAGATAAAAAAAATCTATTGCTCTGGAAATTAAGTTAAAACAAGACATATTGCTGCCTGAAACTCCATGACTCTGTCATACCAGAGTGGAAAAGGAAATAACTGGATAGTATGTTCACAAATATTGAGTTCATCTTTTAACAATACAGTCATTGTTCCACATGCTACAATGGCAGCTTTATTAGACAAAAAAAAAAAAAAAAAAAAAAATTAAGTCTCAGTAACATCAAAGCTTTTAAACAATGTCATACATGGAACAAAAATCTATCAGGGTGGTTTGAAATAACTGAGAGATCAATTGTGTCAAAGCTAACCTACAGTAATGTTGAATTAGAAAAGTCACAGTACTGTAACTGTGATGTATTTTGGGGATAAAGCAAAAAACAAATATCTTCTTCTTCTTCTTCTTCTTCTTCTTCTTCTTCTTCTTCTTCTTAATTCTTAATAATAATAATAATAATAATAATAATAATAATAATAATAGTATATTAAAACATAAATGTACTACAGTTTCTCATAACTTACAGTACTCAGCTTGGTCCTTGGTCTGCATGCTCCAAATACTCAAGCTGCCCCGCTTTATATCAGTTTTGTTTACCTGCCTTCTTTTTTACTTAAGAAAAAGCACAACAATAAGGGAAGCACTGCTTTTGCTCTTAATCCATATTGAGTGCTACCACTTTGAATATTTTCATTGATTCCAGGAAATCATTGAAAGCACTTGCTTAAACAATGTACAGTAGTGCATAAAACTAAATATGTTGGGTGCTTAAAATGTAAAATGGAGCTAAACTATTAATACAATATTTTATAAAAACATGATTTAAATCATATACAGTCATAGCTTACAACCATCAATCATCAACAACTCTTGATCAAGTTTTTAAAAACTATATTAAGCTAGAATTACAAGACTGGTTACTGCTTCAATACAATCATCTTTCCCAAATGTGATGATTGTGCATTATTAGGTAAACGGTAAAAGACACTACTGGATAAACAATTTAAATAACCAGTACACATAATTATCATAGAAATTCAGTACATTTCACCTCTATTTCTGTCTATAGTTTAGTCAAATTAATTTGAAAAATGATGACAGAAGACTGTGATAAACTACTTGAATTGCTTAGAAGAAAAAAATTATTTGGAGATAAAAAAATATTTTCCACAATAAACCTAATAGACTGTAACTGTTACCACTTGAATATTTATTCCTGAATTTTGACAAGACAACAGCGGGTAAGTTGCAGTTCAGAATCGTCCTACACTGAACACTAGTTTAGGTAATTAGAGTTGACAGCTATGGTCTCCACGGTTTCATATTGCTGGCTGAGTGACAGAGGAAAGTATTGAAGCAATCCTCTCTGGTCCGCTCCATAGGAAACTATCATGGACACACAGCAAGGGTGTCACATAATGTCCATAAAAATCAATACAGTGCCAGCAAAGTTCATTAATCAATGACACTGGCTCTTAATAGTGATCCTTCATATAGAACTGAAGATCAACTATTTTTAGAACAAGATAAAAAAAATCAATTGCCCTGGAAATTAAGTTAAAAAAAGACATATTGCTGCCTGCAACTCCACGACTGTGTCATACCAGAGTGGAAAAGGAAATAACTGGATAGTATGTTCACAAACATTGAGTTCATCTTTTAACAATACAGTCACTGTTCCACATGCTACAATGGCAGCTTTATTAGACAAAAAAAAAAAAAAAAAAAAAATTTAAGTCTCAGTAACATGAAAGCTTTTAAACAATGTCATACATGGAACAAAATCAGACACACAAACATGTGCCTTGATAGATGTCAACAGAAACCAATATAACTATCGGTGGTTTAAAATGATTGAGAGATCAATTGTGTCAAAGCTAACCTACAGTAATGTTGAATTAGAAAAGTCACAGTACTGTAAATGTGATGTATTTAGGAAATAAAACGAACAGCAACTATGTTATTATTATTATTATTATTATTATTATTTTATTATTATTATTATTATTATTATTATTATTATTATTATATTATTATTATTATTAACAGGATATTAACAGTATATTAAAACATAAATGTACTACGGTTTCTCATAACTTACAGTATTCAGCTTGGTCCAGGGAATATTTCTGCATGCTCCAAATCCCCAAGCTGCCCCACTTTATATTAGTTTTGTTTACCTGCCTTCTTTTTTACTTAAGAGGGAGGACAACAATAAGGGAAGCACTGCTTTTGCTCTTAACCCAGATTGAGTGCTACCACTTTGAATATTTTCATTGATTCCAGGAAATCATTGAAAGCACTTGCTTAAACATTGTTGGGTTTTTTATTATTTCAATCATATTGATTTTTGTCTGCTAACTGTGACTCACTAATTGGCACAACAAGTGACAGCACTGTTGGTTGCATCTAACACAGCCACAGTTTTCATTTGTTCATCTGTCCACTATTTTTGGAAATGCCTTTGTTTTGCAGTGGAGCTATTCCACTAGAGATCCATGGCTCTTTTGAAGCAGGGGTTATATCTTTTGTCTGGAAACTATGTGATTTTCAACCACATAAGCTACAAATATAGAGAGGGTGGAAAATGTTAGTATAATTACAAGTGGTATAACAACTTTCAGATTCCAGCTTACATTGTTGAAGTGCCAATTAAGAGGTGCTGTTGAAAACAATGAAGCTTTAACAAGCTCTACTGTATTTGCATGCGTGTAATATTTGCATCACTGGCTGGACAAAACTGTGGCAATGGTTGCTTAAATAAAATACAATAATTAATTGCAGCACAATGCTGATATAATTAAAGTTCAGATAAAATATGTGCATAAAACACCATTCAAATAAAACAGTGAATAATGTAGCATAAAGTGTTTCAAAATGCCATCTCGCAGGAGTAATTGTTTTTTTTCCCTGTGTCCTTTCATCTGGTTATGAACTTAATTTTGTATGATTGCAGTCTCTGTTGAAAACAGAGCTTTGTAAGGTTTCATAATTGACATGAATGAGTTGCTTTTGATAGAATTAGCTTGTGCTGTGAGCTATCATTGAAGCCACTGCATCTCTAAACCAGAGATGACACCGTTGTGCACCTGACATAAGAACTCTCTCCCCATTAGCAATGATACTGACTAATCCTTTTAACCATACTGCCTGCTGTATTTGACCTGAAAAAGAATTAGCTCCAGTGTTTTCACTATAAGTATACTTGTGATATATCACATTATGAATAGAAATTTGACATGTATAAACATAAGAACTTGGTTGATAATTGAGTGGTTATAAACCAGAAAAATAAATGGATGTAGCTTTAAATCAAAATGAATCAGAAGTCTCTCCTGTAATTAAAGTATAATCTACTGCCCAACTTTGAATTCTTTAACTTGTTTCCTTGATTTTCCTGGATTTTGTATAAAGTTATTGATCAGTGACCTTTTATTTTATTAAAAATAAATAAATACATAAATAAATAAATACGCCATAAAATGACTCATTGCAGAATGATATTAACTGTTTAAAGATACTATAAGGTCATTTGGAACAAAAATACAGTATTTAACTATTTCAGTGCACAATCAGAAGAAACATATTTTAAATTTTTTAAAAGTGTTATAAATGTTTCATTATTTTATCTTTTATATGCAGTTGTAGTCCTCAAACAACCAGAAAGTTGTGTGTTTCTCTGTGGAAATTGTGGCTTAGTGATTTATTGAAAATAATCACAAACAGTATTTGGAAAACAGTATTAGGTGCTTTGATACTATTTTTTGTATGTAATTAAAACCACATCTAGAATCTGTCTGCGTAGGTTTAGTTGAGAAACAGCCCCAGTAAAGGGACTGTTGCACAAGTGTTCTCCCACGCATTCATGCATAATGGATATGAAGTAACTCTGGTTTGTCTGACCCCCACAGCTAATAACTTGTACTTTGTCAAAGACAAAAGCTTTTCAGTTCATTCTCTGTTAATCACTTTCATGCTTTGCACATCTGTCACACTGCCCACACAAACTCCCACACTTTTTGCTGTGTAGCTGTCAAATCTGATAACCGTGTATTCCGTTTAGAATGGACCATCATCACATTCTGCATTCTAGTTGGTTTAACCCTTTGAGTAGTGAGTTCTAAAATGCACTGTCAGTCCTACAAGAGTTAGCTTTCTTTTTCTTCCTTCTGCATGTGTTTGATTATGAATAAATCCTATCTGATTAAAAGGTTTTGGGGGCGGAGGGAGCGAGAGTGTCTCATGCTTCAGTGTATGATACTCCTTGAAGCATGGAGCAACGCATAGAGCTTGGCGCCACCTCTTTGCTGTCACTTGATTCTTCACTTATATCTTCACTGACACACTCGCTGACATCTGATTCAGTGGAAGAATTGTATGTATTTTAATTTAAATCGGAATCTGTATTCAGTATTATTACTAATACTTCTTTTTCACTGAGCAATTTTCACCGGTTTACAAACACTGTTGACATTTTTGTGACTGAGTTTATTATATGAAATTCAGTCAACATCTGACAGCAGGCGCAAGAGACCAAAAAAGGTGTTACAGAAACCTAGTGTTACAATATTATGTGATCAGGGGTTTTGTAGACTCAGTAATACAAGTTTAAAGTTGCAGAACGTACTGTGGACCAGAGAGCAGCGAACGTACCTGTACGTTTGTACTACTCAAAGAGTTAATGGTCATTATAAAATGGCTTAGATAAATAAAACGGTGTGATTAGCTGAGCAAGATCACATGACCGTGCAGTAAATTTTAGGGGCGAATCACCCCTGAAGATCCGAGCAGTTGTGGGTCATTGTCTTAAAAATAAAATAAATTCTCCTCGCTGCGATAGTGGCGGTTAAGGACTTCAGACCATATAGATAAAATGTGTTTTCTTTTTATAAAATAAACATAGAGCTATTTGTAAGTGCAATAACCTATTGCTTACTTAACCCTTCCATAACACAAAGGCACTTCTCTCAACATTCCATCAACATGGATCTTTTATACACCCTTGTAGTCAAAATAACACCAGGTGAATATGTATTTTAAACATATATTTCAACTCAATAATTTCATTGCCTTAAACATAATTACCGTAAATGTTCAAATAATCGCCAGTCTCCAATACTCCCCGGGTCTCTAATAAGCACTGGGGCTGCTAGGAAATATGATCAATAGACGTTGGGTTATGAATAATAATATAATGCGCGTCATAGTGAATGGAACAAGGTAAATTAGAAAATGTATAAGAGATTTCCTTTAACCTGATTGGTCAATATTAGGTCCCTAATCTCTGGTAAAGGACCTTGAATGTTATTGTTCAAACTATGTTTGTTCTCTGTACAGAAAATCTAAATGTGTTTTTTTTTAAACCATATTCAAATAGCAATAGAACCCTCATAAGAGGGCTATACCACCTTGTTAACTTGAATGTTTAGCAGCACAAGGCGGGCCATATCAGGAGGTAAAGCCCTCTTATGTGGGTTATATTGCTTATTGTATTGGGTTCCTAATTTAGAGATAGCAATAACATAAGAAAGACCACCATGACCATATCAAAGATGCACAATTCCGGTCCTCGGATCTGGAATCCTCTAGGTTTTATATTATTCATTCAATAATTAACTGAGTAAGAACTGAAGGGAGACTACATTTGGTTAAAATAAGTTATTTAGGAATAGGTGAAACAAACACCAGGGGTGCCACAACTGGCAAGGTTAGAACCAGAGACTTGAAAGCGTTCTGTTCCTGACCAAGCACGACTGTAGTCAGAACCAGGGCTCTTGAAAACACAGCTAAAGACAATAACACATATACAGTGCTATAAAAGAAATACATGGAACAGGAAGTACAGTGCATGAGTGTAAGATGTACCTTAGTCAAAGCATAATGTATTGATTTCTTAATTGTGAATTTGATTACTATAACTGGAGTGGCTGCAGGGACACCTAGGGGACAGCAGTTGAATTACAATTAAAAAAACATGTCGTATAAAACGCAGGACCCTACTGATGACATGTATTCTCATGAGAAGGTGGAACTGGGGAACCTTCTGATGTCTAGAGAGATAAGATGCCAACCATCCTATGTGTTAGTTAATACAGGATCGATCAACGGTTTGCTTCTATCATGTCTGCTTGGAGTGGAAAAGGTGAACTCACATTCAGAGATTTGGGTTTCACAACTCCATTCATTCTCCTAATAGTGGAACTCTAACTCATAATCAAGACAGATTTCCAGTCTCATAGCACGTCTCTCACCATGTATTAATGCTTGTAGTATTTGAGAATGGTAGTATTTGAGAATGGTTTTATGTATAATTATACAGTTTCACATAATATTAGCAAGTTTATTGCTATTTATCTTCACATTTGTATTTTATTGCATAGTGTTTTACACATAACATACTATTTTCCAAAGTAAAAAGCCAAGATAAACTCATTAGGGGCAATTTGATTGTTGTCTCAAAAATGTAAAACTAAAATCTTTGTGATATCTGAGATAGGGTGTTAGCTTTGTTTTTCAGAATGCAACGTTGATACAATAATAACAGTGCTGTATATTGCTCAATGAGTGTTATGTATTCAGTGTTAAAATGTATCTGAGAATAACGTGGATTGCTAATAACATTTTGAGACCCGTAGTCTTTATTATTCTTATTGTAGGACCATAGGAGTGATTAAAGGGTTAAACTTGTGTCTAATACACAGTACCTACAAAACTGTGACATGAAGATGAAAAAAGGACTTGCACTGGCATTGTAACCATAGCAACAAAAAGTTGTAGACTGGCCTGGTCTCCATGACAACATAGATAGCATGAGGCCCAAAGTGACTCCCAAATTCTCAATTAACTGGTCTCCTGTTTTGTTACTGGAAGCCACTGATATGAGTGCAGGTTTGTAAAAAGGCCTCAAGGTCATAGACAGGGGCAACTCTGTGTTTGGACAAAGTTGTCTCAGACAAAAGAAAAGTAGAGCAGTGAATAACAACTGAAAATACCAGCTGCAACATCCCAAAAAATTCAATATATTTAGACTATTTTTTTACAATTGCATTCCAAAAATCCGGCTCAAGAAAATTGTGAACCCACCTACTTACATGTGATTGACACTCTGTGGCAAAGTGGTTTGCAGTGTGCGGGTGCAGGAGTGATGCGGTAATCAATGAAAGACAGACAACGATAATCCAAAATGCAGCGATGTTTATTTATAATCCTGGTCTTGTGACCACAAATAATAATCCCAATAATAATTGCACAGTTCTAAATAACCTGTTACAGTCCCAAATAATAACACAGTCAATTTACACACACAAATACACACACGATCACAAGATCCGAATGAGTAGTTTCAGTAAAGTGGTGAAACACAATTCAATAGGTGAACAATGGTGCAGTGTTATCCAGGTTTGTGCTGGCCTTAAGCGACAGCTCCTGGATCATGTTTAGCCGTCCAATAATCACTAATCAAACACAGTATTAGCAACTACAAAACAAACAAACACTCATGATATTTATCATGCTCCTTTCCGGTTCGTCTGTAACCATAACAAAGGAACAGATCGCCTCGCTACGTCCCCTTTTGTACCGTCAGATGAGAAACAGTGGTGCTTTACCAAAATATCTCAATGGACAGGTAACTTCAACCAGGCTTGAAAGTGGAATGGTAATGACAAACAGGCTTGAAGAAAGTGTACATTTTTGTAGTTTTGCATTTTCTTGAGACTGTTTTCAATATCTATGTAATGCTTCATTTCAGAGCACCCTCATAACTCTGTGGGCACACTTGACATTTGTGTCGACCTCAGTTGATCCCTTTACTTTCTGTTCAGAAGAACTTCTGCTTGGTTGCATGTAGACAGCAGACAGGAAATGTTCTTGCTCTGGGGATAATCAGTTAATTGCTAATGGGGTTAAATACATTTCCTAGTAACATTTCCTCTGTAATTATAAACTGAATTTGCTATCACACTATCAGTATATATTCAATGAATGTATGAAATATAGTTTATTTTGTAGCTGTACTTCAGATTCAAATAATACTTTTTTTTTGGTATAAGGGAATTATTGTACAATTAGACACTATGAATACACAGAGTATATAATGCGCAGAGGCATGATTAGAGATAATAAACAGGTTTGGTCAGTAAATTACCAGGAACCTAATGTGCCAAACTTTGATGATGTGGGATGAGAAATGTGGCAATGAACATCGAGGCTGCAGATATAAAAGTATCACAAAAGCTGAAAAGATAGATTCAGAATAATCAGGTTCAATAAGAACACATTCATACACGCATTGAACAATATATAGCATGGCACAAGAGCCATCCCTAAGACATCCCTGTTATATTATTAGGAATGCACAGAAACAACAAATTCACGAGGCAAACTGGACAATGTGTATGATGTGTAATTAAAGCAAGGAGATGGACATACTGCTAAATACTGACATTATATTGCATCAGCAGTGTTAGGTAAAAAAAAGGGGGAGGGGGGGGCTTTATTCAGCTTTACCTGTCCCTTCATTTTGACTAAATAAAAGGACAGCCATTGTAGCTGTAATCTCCAGGGGCTGAATCCATGTGTTGAGTACAGTTAGTGGGCAGGAGTATTATAAGGTTTCTGTGATAGTGAAAAATGAGCATTGTTACTGCCAATTTAAGCCCCAGAGTTTCAGTAGATTTGCACTAACACTGGTTATTGTCAACTTAAATCCTGAATCTGATGAAGGGTAGCTGCACTCCAAATCTACACTACATACCTACAATAAAGATTTAGAATTCAATAAAGAGAGGGCTTGCCATATCAGTTTAGCTTGAATTTCTGAACCATAGCTTGTTTCTTTAGCAACCAGAGGTTAATTGAAAATCATTTACAATAGCGGATTTTATTTCTGCTTAATTCATGGGACAGGAGAAAGGGCTGCTTGGAGGAAGAACTGGAGAGAAGTGCCTAGTGACTTAAAAAGGAGTACAGGGTTTTCTCTTGAATCGCGAAGAGCCGCCCTCACAGAGGTGAGACCGAACCGATCGGCTTCCAAAGCTGGGAAGCAACTGTTGCTTCCCCCAAGGGGAACCTAAAAGGTAGAGAACTGGAAAATAGAAAAGAGTTTTGTTTTTTTTTAAATTTAGTTGTTGACAATTATTATATTTACTATTTTCTCTCCAATATAGTTATGTCCAATTATTTTTAGGCTCAGCTCATTTCTACCACCCCTGTGGGGGGTCGGGAGGGGTGAAGACGAACACACACTGTCATAGTTGGCAGTGACATAGCCTGGATTTGAACTTGCAATCTCCAGGCTAGAGGGCACACCTGTGTGGAACACCTTTACTGGATGCACCACTCTGGAGCCCCTGGAAAAGAGTTTCCAGGGGCTCCAGAGTGGTGGATTTAGCTGGAGGTGGAGGACAAGGCCAGCGTGGCTGGGTCTAAGATTGGAAAGTGAGCGTCACTTGCCTCCAAAAAAGGAACCCCGGCTCCCTGAAATTGCGCCACCAATGCAAAGAAATAGAGGTTAATTATATATATGCAAATATATATATATATATTGTGTCCACTGTATATATTGAATGACACCAGGATCAGGGGAAACTGTCTATAAAAGAATCAGGCACCATCGTTTCAAAATACAAAGCAACGTACTTCGGTTATATTTCGTTGTGTGTTCCTTTTCTAAAGATAGCTGTATTAATATTTAATATTCATCCACAGGTCATGACTCCTGTACATTGCCTCTACTAGCTGCTTCCACTGTAATTTGTCTTCAAGCATTTGGTCCAGTGACTGAAGTTTGGCAGTGAGTTTCAGGGGTATATAAATAGCTGTGGCAGGTATTTTTAGAAACACAAGCTTATATTGATGAGCAGAAACAAGCAGTAGTCCTTCAGCAGGAATATTTTAACCTTGGTTAGCAGTCATAAGAATGCAATGATTCATTAAATTTGTTGAAGTAAATAAAGAGATATATTACCAGAGATATATTTACCCAGAGATTTATTTATCCAGGTCAAACTAAATGTGACCTGGTACTGACCTGCTACAAAGAGGTTTTCTTTTTTTTAAATTAAGAAACTGTCAGTTTGTAAACCCAGCATCTTTACATGCTAAATAATTAAGTAGCTGGGATAGAATGAACAAAATCATGTGGCTTTATTTTGTCATGGGCCACAATAAAGACTCCCACGCCATTTAAAAAATCACCATTTGTGTGTGTGTGTGTGTGTGTGTGTGTGTGTGTGTGTGTGTGTGTGTGTGTGTGTGTGTGTGTGTGTGTGTGTGTGTGTATATATATATATATATATATATATATATATATATATATATATATATATATATATAACAAGTAAGGATTATTACTAAGGTATAATAAAGTGAAATATATACACATAGGTTACGTCACCAATAATTACGATCTATTAACAGACATAGTTCTCAAGCCGGTCCGTGTTTTGACGATAATACTTTATTTCACAACAAAAAACGCACGACCTTTTAATAAATGGTCGTGATTGCGGAGAATGTCCGGAGTCCAGGTGGAGAAACATTTTGAAAATGCAAGTTTCTAAAAAAATAGGAGAAAAACAGGAATATAAATGCTCCAGTAACATAAATAATAATAATCGCAATATTCCTACTTTTTGTTTTATTTATTAGGCACGACTGCATTTTAGTAGCAGCAATAGTGGTTGGTTGAATTTGTTTTCGATGAGTACTTGCAAAAGAAAAACAAAAGTTATACTGAGTCCCTTCTGGGTCATTTTAATGTTGGCTTTAATAAAGTTTATCATTGTTACTTATAATAGTTTTATGGTACTGTGACAGGGAGACCCTTCTCTGGTTCTTGTGTGCATGATTGCCTTTATGGAAACAGTTGGGAAGCGCAACCAGAAACGCATTACTAAGGAACTAATTGAGCTGGTAGGCTCGCCCAGTGCTGAGTTGATCCTGATTGGCTGTAGGGGCGTGCCCGGGGAGGCTGCGCGGAGCTCAAAAAGCATCTGTGCTACAGCTCAAGGCTGCTGCATGGCCATTGCTACACAGATGGGCGCTGAGCGAAAGCTTATGTTTGTTTACATTGAGGAGAAGAGCGTCCGCTCTGATTAAACTACTACACAAAACCCTTCCACTCCAAGACGGTGGTCACGAAGGCATGGCCCGGCCGAGGCCGTGTGAAAGGGCCGTTTGAAGAGGCAGGAGCCCAGAAGTAGATCAGTTTAGGGGATGTTGATCTCAAACAGTGTATAGGGAGTACAGCAGTAGGTTATTTTTAGAGGGACTAGCACTTGCCATTTGTGTGGCAAACTGTTATTTTTTTAGCTTTGTTTTCTTTTTTTATGTGACACTAGGGCTACCATTGCTGGTACTCTAGTGTCAGCACTTGTGTTAATTAAATCTGCGTGCCTGTGCGGCCTGTCAACACCCAATGCTCTGTGTCTGTCTCAGTATTGTTCAGTGACGACCCACACGTCAGGAGGCGGGACCGAGGGCATCATCCCAGGAAGGGGCCTATCGGCAGCTGTGGTATAGAAAGCTCAGAAAATATCTACCAATAGGCAGGCATATCCCATACATAATGTTTTGGTGGTCATCTTCTCTTTCAGGGAACCAGGGTTACAGTAAGTAACCTAATGTCTGTCAGTCCCAAACTGTTGTGACATCAATTATATATTAAATAAATGAGAAAAAACTACTATTTGTGAATTTGATTATTTTCCCTTTTATTGCAACCACTCAGACATACTTGAGGTGAAACCTCCAGACAGAAGGGCTATAGTTTTAAAAAAGTTGAAAACCACTAATCTAAACCTTATGAATGGGTTTATACTGTTGTGGAAAGCCAATGTTATGGCCTAGACCTTTAAGCCTGTTATTTCCAGGTGAATGATATTGATCTCAGTGCTATTATGTCACATTAAATGTCTACTAATACTGTCAGAATTGAGCTGGAAAAATCCAGGCAGCCATGAGAAATGGAGACATACATCAGCATGTGACAGTGTGAGCTGGCACAGTGGTACTGTATGCTATGGGTGAACAATTGAGCACATCATGAAGGAAAGTCTTACATGCATGTTGCAGTGGAGTGTGGCAAAATGCTGAAAATGTGGAGGTTAATAAAAATATACAGTATACTTGGAATTATTTATCCAGTGACACACCAATGCTGAAATAGAAATGTTCATGTATTGAGAAGGAAATATAAAAATTATAGACAATTTTACACGAGTATCCCTTTTTTTGGCTTTGATTTCTGAAAAAAACAAAGAATGAGCCTGATTTTTAGGACACTTCTCATCTAATAGAAAGAGTGCACCTATATTTCTTGTTTCGGGATTAATTGCTGTCAATGTATATCAATCAGCAACAAAAGATTCTTGCATCAGTTACCTACAGTATGGTGACAGAGAGGCGAGAGAACATGATTTAGATTACCCCAGCTGGCATGATCGTTTTGTGATTGACTACAGCTCCTGAATCTTCTGCTGTTGGGTATGTTTGAGTGGCAGGCAGGGTGGTATTACGAATTTGCTAGAATCTCACACTGAAATTAGAAAGGGATCTCAGAGCAGAATGAGCTGTTAGAGTTAGTGCGGTTACAGGCAGCAACTGAAAAAAAAAAATATTAACAACCATTCTGACATCATGACCCTATGAATATATATATATATATATATATATATATATATATATATATATATATTATTTATATATATATTCTATTGCTGTTAAAGATTTCTTCGATTTATTATGTAGTTGTAATTTCAGATTTCTCTTCTTGTATGAAGGCAACCGCACATAATCATTCAAATTTGAAAGGTTTTTGGAGGAAAGATTCTGCACAGACCCTCCCCAAAGCAAAGTCTAATCACCCAGTTCATTTCAATGTGGCAGGAGGTTAGGACTCATTGACGATTTGGGATGATCAGCTGCCTTACAGTTTTTTCAGTGATTAATCAGGAGTCATTTGTTAGAACTGCACAAACTGACAGTAAAAAAGAACACTGAGGATGAAAGTTTTTTTAAATCCTATAAAATAAATAAATGAAAATAATTGGTTGCTGAATGCTGAAATTTAGAGTTTGCTTAGCAGCTTCATGGTATCAAAAGTGAAGGTGAATGTGTTTCTTTCTCCATAAGAATGTAAAGCAATACAAAATGTCAGGCAGTCAAATCAAGGAGAGATGAACCAGGAGCTTACCAGAGTTTGTGATCAATCAGTTTATCAAATGGTCTCTAGATCACCACAGCAACCCACATACCAATCAGAAGGGCTGAAGATAAACAGATGACCAGTACTGCTGTATACCATGGTAAATAGGGGTGCATAGTGGTAAAAGAATTATGAATTGTAGAAACATGGATAAATTCTTCAACACTGCTCTAATATTTCCCTGTATTATGCTTAAGCTATTCGTGTTGCATAATCTTCCAAAGAGGTACACCTATTTGCTGCCACCTACTGGTGCCAATCTTGCCGACCTGTTGCAATATACGAAGTATGTATTTGGTATTTGGCAGAAGAGATGGATAAACGCAACATGCTACAGCCCAAATGAAAATAGTTATAGTGATATTATATAAATGAACCAGAGGTGGTCAATAAGTGTTCTGGGGCTAGAGGATGCACAGGAAAAAATAGGAGATGAAGAGCATCAAGCAGATGATTGCCTAATAGTTAAAAAAAAAGTATGTTGTTAATAAAATGTGTAGGCACACCAACAGTAGGTAGACTAAATAAATAAATATCCCGCTTCTCAACTGATGAACTGATTTCTTTGTGTTTATTTATGCAGTCTACAATAGTCTACAGTTTATTTAAGTTATTGAAAGTATCAGATTCTAGAGTTGTAAGGGGGTGCTGTATCTGTCTGTCCATTCATCCCTGTGTCATACTTACATTTTTGCATATACCTAGATAATACCGGTAGCTTATCAAATTGTCAATAAATTTGCTTATTTCTTATACAGTATAATGTTGATATATATCACAGTCATCAAATTGTTCACCGTACTGATAGCTCGACTTTTTAATTTACAGCCATATTGTATATATTACATTTTTCACCATCTGTGTCTCATTTCAGTTTATTATCAATATTCTCATTCAAAGCATTATACACATACAGAATGCTGCATGCCCTTTCTGCGGTCAGTCTGAGTCGGTGGCTCATATTTATTTTTTGTGCCCCACATGTTCTCATGTGCTAACAAAACAGATGCCATAAACCTTGACATTACAAAAAAGCTTATCGGCCTCTAACAGACACAAGGACTTTCCTCACTTCTTGTAATTGATTTTAATTAACCAACTTGATATAACACCTCTTGATGATTAGACATGCGCAGCAGACAGGGGGCAAAAAAGAAATGTCCTCTTAAGAAATAATTGATTATGTCAAACTCTATGAAGGTTGCGGTGCCATCCGCTGTGGCAGGACATTCACACTCCCCGCTTCCATAAAAGAGTGATACATTAAATGTAGCCAGTAGATTGACAATACCGTAATTCAACAAATTCAGCAGCAATGTTTCCAATTGGACAGTCCATCCCCAGAATATCATTCTGATTAGGGTGGTAGCTTAGGCCCTCAAAGTTCAGATAGCAGCAGTTTACGGCATTTTTTTTATGGCAGTTTAGCCATATTCAAAATCAACATTTGAGCATTGCTCAATCAATATGCGCAACCATTGACTTGGCACATTTAAGTGAAGAACAATTAGGCGCTGTTTCTCAATATGGTGAATAATCTCATAGACAGATGTTTCAAATGCTTCTAGATGACTGTTTTTAAAGCTTGGGTTACTGGATGAGACATTTGGTGAGTTGCATTATGATCTCTATCCCCCTTGACAACCACAAGTTCAATCCGCAAATAAATACATAAGTTCAGACTAAGATGTTTTTTAAAGTGCGTTATCAATGGATTTTACATCACTGAAAGCCTCAATTGTATTGGAGCCTTCAAATGCTTCAAGCTTTAGATCATACTGTACCTGCTAACTATAAGAAATGGAAAGAGGCAGATACTATGACTACTACTACTACTCTGGAGAATGACAAGGGGAGCTGGGGACCTGGAATGGAGGGTGCTGCACGGAGCGCTTGCGTCAGGAGAGATCCTACGTTACTTTACTGACTCGGACGCTGCCTGCCCTTTCTGCAGTCAGTCCGAGTCGGTGGCTCATACTTACTTTCTTCTCGCCAGGCTGCAGCCATTCTTTTTGTTCTTAAAGAACCTTCTGCTGCAGTTCTGGTTGCATTTATCCCCCACCCTCCTCATATTCGGGCACCCTGTTCGTGGCTCCAGCAAGAAGAGAGACCTCCTCGTCAATCTGCTCCTGGCTCTTGCTAAACTAGCCATTTACAAGACCAGGAAGTGTAAGATGAGCGGGGAAGGTCTCTTTGACTGCGGGGCCATGTTCAGGGCCCTTGTCCTTTCAAGGATTAAGTTAGAGCACGCCCACACGGAGTCTGCTGGCGACATGGCTGCCTTTGTCGACCAGTGGGCTCTAGGGGTCGTACTCTGTACCACCTCCCCTTTGGTTTTGTTAATTTAAATTGCAGTCCTCTTTTGATCGGTTTTCTTTAAATTAGTTAAAAGCCCATCCCTTTTAGCATCCTCAAATTGAGGATGCTAATTAGAATTATTTTCCAGCCGTCAACCTGGGATGGAGGGTGCTGCATGGAGCATTCGCATCGGTAAAGATCCTGCATCACTTTACAAACTCGGACGCCGCATGTCCTTTCTGCAGTCAGTCCGAGTTAGTGGCTCACATTTATTTTTTGTGCACCAGGCTGTGGCCGTTTTTTCTTCACCCTACCCTGTTTATTTTTTGGTCCTCCTGTTCACGGCTCCACCAAAAAGAGAGACCTCCTGGTGAATCTGCTGCTGGTTCTTGCTAAACTGGCAGTTTACAAGACCAGGAAGCGCAAGATCACAGGGAGGATCTCTATGCGAAGGCATGTTTAAATATAGAATCTCATCTTTGAAATGCTGCATTGTAGTGGTAAAATTGTTGCTTGTATTCCTAAAGCAAATGAACTCATTCTCACAGCTGGCTCAACATTTTTTGAGAGGAATTGTTTTTGTAAAACTGTATGTGAACTCATTTTAAGTTGCTTTTTTCAGAATTTTGGAAGATGACTGGAGCTAATTTATACTCATAATGTGAGGGAGTGGAAAGCCTTGCAATAACAAATATTTGGAATGTCAGATTTATAAATGTATTAGTGATATGCTTTAAAGATAATGTAATCACTCTTGCTACATCATGCCCAGCATTCTAATCTGCCTGAGCCCCATCACTTTAAAACATTTCCAGCTACTTCTTTGCTAATTGCTTTAGAAGGATTAACAGAGACGTTTTAATAATTCTCCTCCTCGTCTCAATTTATTCCTCCTACACATAGCTGCTCCTTTTTATAGATGTAAAAATGTATATTCCGTTGAAGGTGATGCAAAGCATTTTCATTAAAACTGCTTTACAGTCTTTATTAGTTTCAATTACAATTGTAAACTTTAACCACAGAAATGCTGGTCCGATAAATCTCAAACAGATACTTACAGTGCTAAGGCTTAAAGAGAACACACATAAATGCAGCTGGGCAGTATTTATGCGTTTGTTTTCTGGTTTTCCCTTTTGTGACACTTCTGGAGCTCAAAACATACTCATCATGATCTTATCTTGAGGAGTCCAGGCAGAGTCAAACCCCAGCACAAATGTATGAACTATTTGAAGACATCATGAAATATTTGTAAGGACTTAACATGATTTTAAGGTATGTTTAAAAATGTATGTAATCTCAAGATGCAACAGACATGTCTCAAAATAACCACTACTGTGGAGTTGCATGTAGGCGTAGGGATGCTTCAGAAACTAGGAGAAAGCTCTAAGTGGTTTTTCGGGAGGTATTAATCCCCTAATGTTTCTCACCAGGGTTGTCAGGTGGCAGCTGTTCAGACAGAGCCCTCAGGAGTAATTTCATTTTAGTCTCAGAATATTTTGTTTAATTTAATCTCTATTGCATCAACCAAGGTGAAAAGTATAGGATTTGGTATGGTTTAGTTCTAGCTGTATAATAAAATGTGTGTTCAGCACTTACAACAGATTAGTGAAAACTACATATTGTTATTATATACAAAAACACTATTCTACACCCAATTTACAGCAGTTGCCTCAAAGTGAACAATCCTAATTCATTACAATCTTTATTGTTGAACAGAATTGCAGACTACAACATATGTACACAAATGCTTTAGTAAACCTGTGTTTTAAATTTATACTCTAGATAAAATTGAATTTCTATTCCAATATGCATTCCACTAAGTTTTCTTAGACTGTCTTCTCAGTAGCAGGCTGTCACTCAACACATATAAATGTTCTGACAGCTGTCTGCTTGCCTTTGGACAAAAGCTTTGACTTGAAAGAGTAAGGTTTTAAAACAAGCCCATTGGAGTTGAAGTAATTCACATTCAGGGCAAGATTAATGCAGGAAAAGTCAGTCTCATGGCTGTGTATCCAAAAATGATTTTGATAGCATTACATAAAGGGGGTAGATAAAACATAAAAAACTATGATAAAATAAACCCGGTAAGCAGGTCCTGTAAGAGGTCAGACCCAACAGCCACTGTGTGAGTTGAAGTAGCTGCTTTTGCTGAGGTGAGACAGGGAGAGGGCAGGTTTAGCACTCTCTGTGACCTATGGGAAAGAATGGGAATCACAGCTTCTCCGCCTCCACGTTGAGTTGGCAATTCTGTTTAAAAGTGATCAGTTGATTTAGAGACCAGCACTACAGCCTCCCTGTGAAGTCATTGCTTCAGTAGAGTATTATTTCTAAAGATATTGTTAAAAATGTGTTGTGAAAAATCAATCACCAATGTTTATCTTAATGCTCCTGTGCTGTAAATAAAGTTTGTTTTAGAACAAAAAAAACCCTCCACCCATCAGTTTCTGTCCCAGCTAAGATTTGCTAGCACACACACTGCATTAGATGAGTCAATGCAGAAAGGGGGAGGGAGGGATCAAAGATATTGCCATCTAATCAGATCGATTTTCATATGAAATCAAAACCACCTGCTCAGCAAAAAGTATATCAATGCTGACAAAGCCAACAGGCCCTTTGAAAACACTAGGGGTAATTCTTAACAATCTATTGAAGAGCTGATACCTTCAATTTGCATTAGCACTGTGGACACTGAGGTTCAAAATGTGTCGATGTTTTCAAAATAATGACATATATTTAAAAATTGTGCAATCAGGGACTTCTTGAATGTGTGGATAAGTTATATTTTAGTGAAAAAATTCTATCAGTATATGTGATAGCATTTCTGTATCTAATTCCACACAGCTGCTGGAGAGTAGTATTTTGTTTATTGACTATTTCTTTGAGTTTCCCAACTTAATCTCAATGAATACATTTGGAGAAATAAAATAAGATGTTTGGGTTTAAATCATGATTGTCATTTCGGATGTTACAAAATGTGCACTGCAGTTTTCACCCATGTATCACACACTAAACTGCAGCCTATGTGACTGTCAATATCAATACATGAGTTTATCACTTCACTTTAAGCTTGGATCAAATTAATTTCCCTGCTGCAACTTCTTTTTCGTAAGCTTATGTTTAGTACTTATGGCAGCTACACATTCCACGCAGTTTCAGTAGCGGTTCCACAAACTCACATTAACCCAAAAACATCAATGAGAAATAAAATAAATAATAATAAAAAACTATCAGGATGGATGGTACATTTTACAATTTTAACACAAGGTTTTGAGTCATGTGCTACTATAGTGCCATGTTGAACTTGGTTATTCAGGTTCATTAACTGTTTAAATGTTTATTATATTGTGAACTGGTAATACACTTGTATGACCTGAGAGAAACTGGCTGTCTTCTCCACCTCTGAAGGGCATGCCTGATTGTGCGTGAATTCTGGCCCATAAAGGAACTGTCTTAGTAGAGAACTTGTGGAAGACTGTTTGACAAAGCAGGTGAGATGGCTGGGGAAATAGTAGAAATAATATCAATGTCAGGTATGGTGTGGCAAAATGGTTTGCAGTGCGCAGGTGTAGAGGTGATGTAATGCGTAAACAGATGACAAATAACAAAGTTCACTATCCAAACAATTCTTTACTTGTTTTAATCCAGGTCGTTTTGGTTGACCGTAAATAATAATCCCTGGCAATACACAGCAATGTGTACTGCACAGTTTAAACGACAGGGTACAGTCCCGAAATAATAAACACGGTATAAACACACACAGAACACAAACATGATCACAAGTCCAGAGTGAGTGCTAACGTGCAAGCTGTGAAATACAATTTATTTGTGTACAATAGTGTCCGGGTTAGTACTGGTCTTTAGCGACAGCTCCCGAAATGTGGTAGCCGTCTAATAATGACAAACGAGTACAATTAGATGGGCAAACAAACAGGAAACACTCACGGTAACTTTACGGTCCTTCAGCAGTTCAAACTAGTGTCAACCTGGGGCGATGACTTGGCGTGGTTAGCCCCCTTTCTAACAAACCTTTCCCTGGAATTAATTGTCAGATCATTCAGTCCGGGGCACACTGTTCTCTTTACACAGCGCCCTAAAAGGTCGGGAGGGAGATTTATAACCAAGATCCAATCATTCTCTGTCAAACCAGGATTTTCATGACTTAGTGGACTTTATGTGGTTTGTCAAACAAACAGGAAACACCTCACGGTAACTTTACGGTCCTTCAGCAGTTCTCTCGCAACCATAAAAAAGGAGTTCGCTCGGCCACGCCCCCTTTGTTTGCGAGTGCAATCGCTTTTCCTCCAATCTAGAATCTAGAATGTTAGATTTGAGTTTCTAAAATTCTATTAGCATTTTAATATAAATAAACACTGACCATGACACAATTCATGCCAGGAAACCACATTATATTTGTTGCTTTGCTTAGCCATGAAAGGAATGTGTTTTCAGTATAGTGTATATGGTTTTAATTAATTTCCCTTGATTTTGACACAAACACAACTTGCAATTACACACCATTTCATAATTAGAAAGCAGGCACCTTTTCCTCATTAAAAAACATCATTTTGTATTACTAATCCCGATTATTCAAGCTTTCCAATCATACTTTGATATTTTTTTACATACATAATTATTTTTATACATATAGCATAACTTGACGAAAGACTGTTTGTCAGAGCTAAAAAGGTTCTACCAATCAGTGTTCAAGATGTAATTTCCAAGAACGTAAACATTTCTTTCAGCTCCAGGAAAGAATGTATTATCAAAATCATCACCAAGAATGCCTTAAAACTCAAACGAATTGAAAACTACACAAAAGATTACACTTAAACTGCAGGAGCTCACAAAACAAAACAAACAACCAAAAAAAAAAGGTTAGAAACGGAATAAACGGTAGAACTGAAGTAGGTTGAAGTTTATTATGTCAATAAGCTCTTCTGGTGTGTTAGGTTAAAATGATGTTATTCCCATGCTGCTGCTGTTGGCTGTACAAAATAACTGCATACTGTGAACAATTACCTGCAATGTTCTCTGCTTAAAAAATATAAAGGGATTCATTTTTTTAGTTAGTATGTGTTATTACTCAAGAGAGTAACACATCAGTAAGAGCCGATGTACTATATTTACTGTATCTGGAAGCCTTGTTCATAAATGAAATTTAGAACACTAATACCTGAGTATCGGTAGTGATTACTGTGTATTTAAGAAGTGCCTGTTGATGTGTTAGCTTTCATTTCCGTGAAGTCTCAGTTACAATTACTGTCAAACTTTTTCTCTGACATAATTATTACCAACATTGCCAACACAAATGCATTTAACCTTATAGTTAAGCCCCTTGCGTTTGGAGATTACCAAATGGTTTGCTTCATAGTCTTTGGATAAGATGCTTCTGGGTACAATTCCCAGTTGTATTACTTCACGCAAGCAAGCCTATCATGATAAGTCTGCTGCACACCTGCCCAAATATAGAATGTATCACTTATTTAGCAAAATACTGCTCAAAGTGCAAAGGTCAGCTATTATTTTCACAGTTGAAAGCACCATGTAATGATACTTTACTCTGGATGTTATACTGATTGGTAAGGCTGTATTATTTTCACTGCAATCACAGTTTTCACGATTGCTGTGAAATGTACCCATTGCCATGTAATATGTACTTCCCCGTGTAAAAATAACGATTTCTGAAAGAACAATGTAAATATACTGTACATATTTTTTATCACTTAAAAATAAATACAGCAAATGTTTGCCTTGACGAACAACGATTTGGGGCAGCACTATACTTGTGCATTTGCATTTCAGTTACAGAGGGTGCCCCTCTCATTAAACAACAGCAATACTGTTTTTAAAACCAGTTCATGCAAGCTGCTTTAGAAACTGTCTTAATAAATGTAAAAACTATGTAAACTAGCAGTATAGAATGAGTGCATTATATTTTATTCACTCACGGTGTCTAGAAAACAGTTCAACTAGGCCATCTAGTGCTGAAATGATGAAAAACATTTACAAGCAGTCCTGAAATAGTTGCTACAAGAATAACTAATAATAAAAATAATAATAAAAAAAAAAAAAACAAGAAGGGTACTAATACATTTCTAAATTATTGAGGAATGTAGTTCCTAAAGTATAAAGTGGAAGACATGCAATAGACAAAAAGAAAAGAAAAAAGATTAATTTAGCTGATTTATGTCCAACCATATCATTTATTAAAACAATAAACATCACAAATATAGTCCAATATAGTCATATTACATACATGATACATTTCCACAGAGCAATATGGGTTTCCATTAAATGAAGACTGTCTTAATCTCTTGTGATCCCAGGTGCCTATGGAATGGGGCGTCAAGATGCAATGTAAATATATTTACCCTGGGTTGAGTGGGAATTAAAAATCTGTCCAATAGTACATTTTAGTGAAGGGTATGTGAAGGTTTTTAACATGATCAGATGTCACTACTTGCTCAATATCCAATAACCAATAGTTTAAAGAGTGCTAGTTAAGTAGTAAAGAGGTTTGAGGAGTCGTGTTGGAACAATCCTTGATTATTGTGATACTATTGATAATTGAGTCTCTAAAGCTTAACACGATCAGTGTCATTGTAGACAGCCAATTTGCCCATACAGAGATGCTGGGGAAGAGGTATCAAGTGCCATATAAATAAACTCAGCATTTGAATTGATTTTATTCACACACACCAATGTACTGTGGGACAGCCAACAAGCAAAAAGCAAACTGATACAAAAAAAGAAAGGTTCATCAATAACTATAAAACACTCAATGGTGGTATATGTAGCAGTACTGAAAAAAAAGTTTCTACTAAACGGAAAGTCATTTAAGGACACTGAGAAAGACTTACAGTCAAAACAATAACAAAGGAAAAAAACAACCCAAACTAAAGGAATAAAGTACTAATTATAAACGTACATGTACCTCATTTTCTTTTTAAAAAAAACCCCACAAACCAATAGTTGAACACATTTCTCTTTGGTAGTTCAAACCTTCCGGTATTTTATTTTCATTTTACAACCTACCTATTACACCCTTATTACATGAGATTATGGCTTTATTTTCTTAGTTTTTAGAACTAATCATTGCTATGTTTTGTGAGATTTGTGTTTTTTTTTTCTAAATAAGCCCCCCCCCCGTTCAAATTACTTTCTTTACATATTTTGTAGCTAATATAAAAAGTATACTTTTCTCTTTTGACTCCCACACTGGGCTTATGGAAAGTCACCACATATATCTCTGCACTTCCTCGCTATTGGGCCAAAGAAAAGTTCTATTTAGGAAAAGGTAAAAGGTCAGTGCATTCACAGTTGTGTATAAGCCTAGCTCTAAAACAAGCCTGAACACTGATGGCACTTGAATATTGAGTCTATAGATTAAATATGGCAGGATATAATATCGAAATTCCAACAGTTTTTGGGGGACTGTTGCAGCAACTAAACACACACAAAACATTAGGTTCCAGAACAAAGATTTGGACTTGAGTGAGTCAGCAAAACTCCAAGCTGCAAACATATAGCCTGGAACCAGTATGAAAGGGACAAGTTTGTGTTTCTGGAAAATCTTCTTCCATACATAGAAAGAGTAGTGTCTGTTGTCAGCCAGTAAATACTTATGGGCGTAAGTAAACTTCCAAACCAAGAATAATGACAGAGCGGTGAGGGAGAGGAAAAAAATAGGGTGCTTCTTCAGGGATTGAAAAAAGTTTACAATTTTCTGGTAAGACAATGAATGGGAAATTGAAAATGCTAATGTAAATGAAAAAAAATAAAACAACTGTGGGAAATTCAGACAAGCCTCATGGCTGCTCCTATCCCCTACAACTATCCCACCATTAAATACAATAAAGACTAGAAAGCCCACCAGCAACATGACATAAGGCCACGTCAAACAGATCAAACTCTTCACATTTTTTGTTGACAGTATGTATTCCACCATGAACTGGGTAACGTTTTTGATCTCTGTGACAGATGCCCCAGTTGAGGTAGAGACTTTATCTTCTCTTTTCTTTGTCAGTTCTGTCTTCCATGCTTCAGTCAACTTCTGGGCTATAAGAACTCCAGCACAGAATACAACCCAAATGATGTTTGTCTGGCGAAACATGACGGCACAGAATCCCAGTAGTCCAGAGATTTTGTGGCTTCCATAGAGGCACATCAAGTACGCAAAGAGGGTGAAGAAGGTGGACCCTGCATCCGTATAGTAGAGGAATGTGAAGAAGTATAGAACCGGAAACGAGGAGATTGCCAAAGCAGACAGAATTCTCCGAGATGTAGATGCGGCCTGGAACACAACACTCAAAATATAAATAACCTTGGGGTGCATCAATAGCAGAACACTAGCAAACAAATTATATATATATAGATGGACTTCAGTGAGTTACAGGAAAATAATTCCATCTAGGGTTTATGTTACGTCACAAACTACGAGAACGTTTGGTCAAGTAGTTTATCACAGAAATCCGAGATGGAATTATTTTCCTTTGTAAAATGGGAATTTTAAATACTCGATTCTGATTGGTCAGAACAGGTCACACGGGTCGCCACTTTTTTCAAAAACGGGCAAATCACTGGCAGATATCCATATACTAGAATTTAAAAACAAAAACGACGACATACAGTATATTTACGTAAATGTTTAACTTTTCGGAAACCGATGTGTACATGAGATATTAAATGAATCTGAATCCGACACCAATGATTAAAGCAGTGAAAAAATGCAAACGTAAGTATTCAAATAAATTCAAAACTCGCCATTTTGATCGCTGTGTTCCTTCTCCCTGTTTCCAGATCCCATTTTGAAAATAAATAGTTTAAGAAATACCTCTTAAACTTAAAGCTTTTCACAAAATATTTGTTGCCGTTGCTCCCGCTGTCCGTTCTTCGGTCTGCCTGCCTGCTGCCACTGGACCCACCCCCCTGCGCAGCTGTGTGATCTGATGCTGAACATTTATAAATTCATCTCCACAGTTCCTGCCATACCTTTTAAATGTGTCCAGGTACAATGGTACCATGTTTTCTGCTGTGCCCTGCATTGTTTAAAAGTGTTTCTTAACACTGGCCCAGTAGTTCTCAACGTTACCTAGCTGTAAATTGCAGTCAGTTTGGTAAGTGACCGGGTATTTCATGTAGCACAAATCTGTTATGGATATCTCCTGTTAGTCAGATAACAAAGGATTATTTAAAAAAAAAAAAAAAAAAAAAACACCCTCACACCTGATACTATTGCAGGGTTTGTGAGGAAGGGTCTGCGTGATTAAAAATAGTGGCAGTCTTATTTGTGCTGCGTGATTTAAAGGAAGACTCATACGTGCTGTGTCATGATGAACATGGGCAGTAATATTTTACTTTAAAATGTAATGAATAAATCAAGAATTACAAAAAATGTAACGAATCAAAACTGTACTTTCAATGGCAATGTTCAATTCAACGTCTGAAATTATTTTTTAATTAAATCTATTATTTTTTTTAATAATACATGGATATTGGCTGTGGTTAAATAAATAAATAAATAACAGGTGTTAAGGTCAAATTGCAAGTGAATTTAATGAATAATAATAATAATAATAATAATAATAATAATAATAATAATAATAATAACGTAAATTAAGCCAATATTAATTAAACTTAAATGTAATTTTCTTTTTGATAATTAAGGAACGGTGAACTAAATTATGTAAATATTGAACTGCAAAAAATAACGTATTTTTAAGGAAAATGTGTTTCAATGGGGTATGCTCTTTATTTAAATTTTTAGTCGCTGTCACAGTCGAAGATTATTTGTCTCGTTCGCTTGGTTGGTGGAGGATGATTGTAAATCTTCACAGAGACAGATTTGTTTAAAGTGCCTAAAAAACACAAATTGTGGGTGTCGTTGAGTGATTTACCACGAGACATTTTGTTTGAAAGTGAGTTGCACAGGAGTTGAATATTAGTTAAAGGTAAAGTATCTAGACGAATACCGACATTTTGACGTCACTACTGCAGCCTCAGTAAGGCATATGCCTTTTTTTCGAATGACTCAGGATGCAAATACTGTATTTTATATTATCCATATCTCTCTCTCTCTCTCTCTCTCTCTCTCTCTCTCCTCTCTCTCTCTCTCTATATATATATATATATATATATAAAATACATGGATAATATTAAATACAGTATTTGCATCCTGAGCCATTCGAAAAACTGATGCTGCACAGAGAGATATTTTTAAAATCAGAGACTTTGATCCTGTACATCAACTTTTAATATAAGGGATCTCTAAAATCAGTTTATAGTTCTTGTGCATATTATTGCGGGTACAAAAAATACCCCACATACTGTTACCAACACAAAATGCTGCCATCTCTTTCCACAGGAGGACAGTCATCAATAGGAAATTGCATACACTACCTTGTCAGTTTGGTGCAGCTTGCACAGCAGGAGATAAATTAAGTACAGGTTTCCACTGCTGAAGAGGAGATTAATGAACCTCAGCATTCCAGTGGAGCAGACCGCCTTTCCCGACCATCCAGCCAACCAGACTGAAGGTTTAACTATTCCAACAGAAACCAAGTACAAGCCAGGTAAAGTTGTGATCATGGGATCCCACTGAAAAAAAAGTGTCACATGTTGTCATAGTTTATTCCCCAGTTGTAAATGCATATTGGTTAATCCTCATGCAGTACATTATGTAACTGGTTTGACAAAGATTGCAGTTTGCATTTAATTGACTAAAACTAACCACCTGTGAATGCAAAATCATATATATATATATCCTGTATTTCTTGTATTTTTCGTAACATTTGTATTTTTTTATGAACAGCAATTGAAAAAGGTGTACATGTGTGGATCTTTGTTTTAATCATGAGAGTTTTAGGGAATATAATGCATACCTCATTGAATCTACCTTCGCAGTATTTCTGAGCTTGTGGTACATGAAATATCTCGTCCATGTACGGTTCCCTTTGCTCTCGTGTGAATTTTGAGAATAAAATGCAGGAGATCATAAAGTATGCGCAAGACAGAGAAGAGAAAATATACCACTCCGCTTTCTCCATTATTCTCTTAGTTGTTTCACCGTAATACTTAGTTGCAAAAGATAAAATTTTTATAAAGAAAAAAAACGATGCGATGTGCAACAAACCTAGGTATTTAGAAAAGCAGTCGTATTTTTAAAGCCGAGTTAACGGAAGTTACATTTTCATGGCATAAGATAAGCGAGCATCACGAAAAAGCCACAGTCCAAGAAAATAAATTTTGCACCGTTTTGCAGGGTGTCCTGTTGTAACTCATCCCCCAGAAACACAAGTCATTTCCAAATAAAATCCATAGAAGATAAATATCATCGCATTAAAGTTACTTACTCCAGTTATACATATGTTTATATATGTATTACTAGTATAATTAGGGAATACGCATATTAAACTGAACGATTAATTTGAATAGAATTTAAATTTTGAGAATTACTATTATTAATGTTTCCTGGGGAAGAATTTGCTTGTAGTACTATATCTCGTTTGCAGAGGTGGGAAAGTGTTAAGTTGCGTCGGTAGGTGTATGTTCTCTCTCTGTCTTAATTATGTAGATTGTCAAATATACATGTTACTTATATTAATATTATAAACCCGGAACTACGGTACTGTATATTGCTTCCGTATATGGGTAATATGATTATTTGAATCGCCGGGTGCATAAAACGAGGAAGTTGCACCTCAGTGTAGGCAATGTGTAGCGAGTTTTAAAAGTGATAAGGCTCTAGATATTGTCTTGTGTTGCAAATGTGTTAGAAATCTGTACAAATTTGAGATACCTGACGAGTCCTTCTAGTTAAATTTCCCTGTGGAATTTGTACAGCCTAACGAGTTACAAGCCTTGTTTAGTTATGTGTCATAACATGTGTACTGAGCACACTAGTTTCATCTGTTGGCCAGTATTGTTATTGGCAGTTACAGAAATTATCTCGGAGAGAAGACTTATGTTTATGCACACTTGCTCCTACAAAATACGTACTTAACACCACGCGATGTGTTTTTGTCGTAAACGTGTGTCTCTTTCAAGTGCATTGATTTAATTTTCAGTTTCAACAAACGTACCCCTCTGTTATTATTTATAAGTATTTTGAAGAGATGCGTTCAACTCATCGACTGGAGTTGTTTCCTGAATGTGTTGTGACCCTGCTGCTGTTTAAAGATGTCAAGAATGCTGGAATATTGAGAAAGAAAGCAATGGAAGGAGCTATTGATGGAGCCTTGATAAACCCAACAATGGTAAGAATTAAAGGAAAATACAGTGTGTAGTCTATTCATACTCATGCCAGTTGGTTTAGAAAGTTTCTGTGTAACACTATTGAAACTAATGTGACATTTTTCATCTTAGTTAAAATTTTGCGTTTAATATAGTGCATAATAAACTAAAGTGGGGGTGAAGGCTTTATTTTAATTTTATTTATACCAAAAATAAATAAATACAATTACATTTGAATCTACTTGGGCTGTAAAGTTTTACCTGTCAGTCCAAATATGCAAGGCCCTTTAGTGTGTTAATGTGATTATTACACGGTATAATGACGTATATTAGGTCCATTTAAAAAAAAAATATATATATATATATATTTAAATTGCAGGTAGTGGACTCCTTCCAGATACTTGTGGCTGCAAACAAGGCAGTTCATTTACACAAAGTTGGGAAAATGAAGACAAGAAATCTTTATTCTGAAATCATATTCAATCTGTCACCAGCCAATAATGTAAGTTGATGTACCCATACACAAGAAACAAACATAGATGTCATACATCATTCAAAACATTCTCACATTCTCAGATAAGTCATTTAAAGGTGCCCGATACGGTTCTAAAAATATTTAAAGAAAATATTTTCCATTCTTAAAATGTTAGTTTTGCCTCCCAGTGGTAAATATTACATGTATAACTTGGTTTATGGTTGGATGGGGACCTGCAGGTAAAACAGGGTGCTCCTGAATGTTGTATTGGTGGCTCAGTTGGGAGCTCTCTTCTGTCCGAGGCTGTCCTTCTGGTGAGAAGGTAATCCAAGGTCAAACATGTCTAATTCATTGTTTAAATCGTTTTTCCTTTTAGATTTCTGATGCTTTTAAAAAATTTGGGATATCAGACGGTGACTCAGCTGTTCTCATTGTATTGATTCATGAAAATGAGGATAAATGTAACCTAGAGGAAATTACAGCACATGTGGAGGGACAGCAAATTGCCCTTGAAGATCTGTCAACGATTACAGATGTGGCAAAAGTTAAAAAGGTTTGTAAAAAAAAAAAAAAAAAAAAAAAAAAAAAAAAAAAAAAAAAAATTTATGTAGTATGAAAGAATACTTTTCTTTTGTTTAACGATGCTAACTTTGAGTTAGTTTTAAAAGGCTTTTGTCTTGTTTTCTTACAGCTTTACAAGCTTACCCCTCAGGAGGAAAAGGTTGGAACACTGCTTGATGGCATTATTTGCAGAATGGCTACAAAAGATGTTTTGTAATAGATGTTTCCCTTAAATCGTTTGTGGTGGAATCTACTGTACATTAAAAAAAAAAAAAAAAAAAAAAGCTGTTTTTCTTTTTTTTTTGTATTGTGAAGCAATACTGTTTAACATGCTGCAGTAGGTGACGAACACTACATAAAGGATATTGTTATCTGTATCAGAAAATTGTTCAGTGCTATAAAATTGATAATATCTATAAATAATTTTTTATTAGTCAACATTAGATTATCTATACCTAAAGAATGTGTGGCATCTTGTCTTTATTATGGCAAATAAATACATTCCAGTACTCAGTCACTTCTCATTGATCAGTTACTTTGCTTGTTATTCACCAAAGAGTTTTAAACCTGCTTGCCAATATGTCACAATACTCCTTGCAGCAGCAGAAGGTTACAGCGTAGGAAGCTAAACACAAAAAAGCATTTAGGAACAAGAGGAGGCCGTTCAGCCCATGAATGCTAGTCCAGTTCCTCATAGCTGATTTATCCCCAAGTTTTTGCAAGTCAGATCTTAATGCATCCCAATGGTTCAGCATAAACAAGGCTTGGTAACCATTTCCATACCATAACCCTCAGGATTGCTTTTCATTCCAAATGGAAATATTTACAGATTAGGTATTTTTCACTTGGCTTTGAAGCCAGCAGCCTTATTAAATGCATGATATAACTATGGGTCACAGCACTTTTAGGAATTCAAATTCAACAATAATTCAAATGCTTTCAACAGTT
Source organism: Polyodon spathula (assembly GCF_017654505.1). Lineage (NCBI taxonomy): Eukaryota > Metazoa > Chordata > Actinopteri > Acipenseriformes > Polyodontidae > Polyodon > Polyodon spathula. The sequence goes on along the minus strand of NC_054541.1, from coordinate 30,968,289 downwards.
ATAATTCAGCTTCCTTAGAGGTTAGAAAACTGTAAATAAGGATTGACCCTTCCTTGTTTTATTGTATGTCTCTGCATATTTACACTACATATTTTCAAATAATAAATAGCTTCTTCAAAGAAATCGGTAAATGTTCTCCAATATGGCTACCAAAAAAGTAACCAGTTTAAATAGCTTTATTCCAATATAAGGTGATTCAAATACAAATGATTACCTGAAACATTTCTGCCTTTTCTTAAGTGCTCATTGATTTGGGGATAATAGTGTTTTTTTTCTTCTCCGGAGGTTCTACAAACTGTTCTGTGTCTTGTCAGACTATTAAGTGCATAATTAAAAACATTTGTAACCTCCGTGACTCAGTTAAAAATTATTTGTACTGTCTGGTGCACAAGACATTAACACATTTGTTTAAAAACTTGTTTCACACTCTCATCCACATATTGTTGTAAGATAAGACCATCTGTTTTTTTTTTTTTTAGGTTAGCAACTATGGAGAACAGCAAGTCTATGATAAAATGAATTCATAACGGATTAGAGAACTATCAAAATAGACACACGTACGTACAAGAAACAGCATGATCACCACACGGTCAGATGAAAAAAAAAATTCAAGAAATGTTTGTACTATGTCATTGAACAATGTATTTAAACTTCTGACACTTGTCATCTGGAGTAAATTAAGGTCAGACGGTTATAAAAAACAGACTTCAGTTTTTGAATACATGCCATGAACACAAGTTAGTCTTTCTGCCTGAAACACTGCAACTCTTAGCTTTAAAAAGTATTTTAGAAGCACAGCTGATTTGAGTTACAGAAGTATAAATAAACCATTTAAATATGGTTATATATTTTGCCTATTTTGCACTTCTTTCAGTTAAATAGTTCTCAAATGTGCAGCTTTGAAAAAAACATGTTTAGCAAACATGTATTGTCATTTTAAATTATATCTGTTTCTACATTAGGTTAAAGGAAGTTTCTGTACTCGTAGGGAATGTGTTATATTTGCACTTCATAGGTTGTTTTACCTTCACTGTACATTGCAGACCTTTAGAGATTAGCATGTCAAAGGTTATTTCACCTTCACTGTACATTGAAGACCTTTAAAGTATAAAAGATCACAAAAGGTAAGATATTCTGTTGATCACTTTAAGGGCTGCTACTAGCCTAGACGTTGTGTTTTGTTAGATTTATGTATCTGTTTAGAAACAAAATAAATGGAGCAAAATACATCAGCTGGCTCAGTGAATTAAGAAGCACTTTATTACAGTTTTTTGACACATTACAGGGACTGTTTTGCATCACCAGGTTTAAAGTAATAGCACAGGCACACATTTTCCATTTGCCATGTGTTTGTGGTATCTTATTCCTCCGGCACTGCTATTTAAACAACATGTTCACTTTTTTGGAATGAAAGTTTCAACATCTGACATCACTGGTACGTGCACCACATTTAACATTGCCTTCATTTACACAAACCCAAACAACTCCAAATGAGCATGACGTCAATTCACACCTTCTGCTTCTTAAAAGTTATTAGTCAGAATGTTCTGAACTGTCTTCAGCCCTGTATACATTAGTTGTATAAATGTAGTATACACACACCAAGCTATCAATCAATCAATCAATCAATCAATAAATATTTATTTTATATAGGCCTTTCATAGTGGACCACCATCACAAAGTGCTTTACAAGATAAGTAACAAGAAAATCCATAATACTTTAAATACAGAGAAATGCATAATACATGATATACAGTAAAAAACAAACAAAAAAAACAAACAAAAAAAAACAATGCATAATACATTAAATACAGAGGAAAGTGATAATACATGACGGTAGCTTTATCATGAAATTGTACATTAAATACAGTGGAAAGTGCATAATACATGATAGTAACATAATACATGACATAGTAGCAGCAACACAGCAGCTAATAGAAGGTACAGGCTTAAAGAGCATGGAAAGCAAGAGAGAACAGGTGGATCTTGAGAGTTGATTTAAAGCGAGCGACGATGGGACCATGTGAACAGGATGGCTTTGTAGGGGTGACGTCAGACCAGAAATAAGAACATAAGAACATAAGAACATAAGAAAGTTTACAAACGAGAGGAGGCCATTCGGCCCATCTTGCTCGTTTGGTTGTTAGTAGCTTATTGATCCCAAAATCTCATCAAGCAGCTTCTTGAAGGATCCCAGGGTGTCAGCTTCAACAACATTACTGGGGAGTTGATTCCAGACCCTCACAATTCTCTGTGTAAAAAAGTGTCTCCTATTTTCTGTTCTGAATGCCCCTTTTTCTAAACTCCATTTGTGACCCCTGGTCCTTGTTTCTTTTTTCAGGCTGAAAAAGTCCCTTGGGTCGACACTGTCAATACCTTTTAGAATTTTGAATGCTTGAATTAGGTCGCCACGTAGCCTTCTTTGTTCAAGACTGAACAGATTCAATTCTTTTAGCCTGTCTGCATATGACATGCCTTTTAAGCCCGGAATAATTCTGGTCGCTCTTCTTTGCACTCTTTCTAGAGCAGCAATATCTTTTTTATAGCGAGGTGACCAGAACTGAACACAATATTCAAGATGAGGTCTTACTAGTGCATTGTACAGTTTTAACATTACTTCCCTTGATTTAAATTCAACACTTTTCATAATGTATCCAAGCATCTTGTTAGCCTTTCTTATAGCTTCCCCACATTGTCTAGATGAACACATTTCTGAGTCAACAAAAAACTCCTAGGTCTTTTTCATAGATTCCTTCTCCAATTTCAATATCTCCCATATGATATTTATAATGCACAGTTTTATTTCCTGCGTGCAGTACCATACACTTTTCTCTATTAAATGTCATTTGCCATGTGTCTGCCCAGTTCTGAATCTTGTCTAGATCATTTTGAATGACCTTTGCTGCTGCAACAGTGTTTGCCACTCCTCCTACTTTTGTGTCGTCTGCAAATTTAACAAGTTTGCTTACTATACCAGAATCTAAATCATTAAAGTAGATTAGGAATAGCAGAGGACCTAATACTGATCCCTGTGGTACACCACTGGTTACCACACTCCATTCTGAGGTTTTTCCTCTAATCAGTACTTTCTGTTTTCTACATGTTAACCACTCCCTAATCCATGTACATGTGTTTCCTTGAATCCCAACTGCGTTCAGTTTGAGAATTAATCTTTTGTGCGGGACTTTGTCAAAAGCTTTCTGGAAATCTAAATAAACCATGTCATATGCTTTGCAATTATCCATTATCGATGTTGCATCCTCAAAAAAATCAAGCAAGTTAGTTAGGCACGATCTCCCTTTCCTAAAACCATGTTGACTGTCTCCCAGGACACTGTTACCATATAGGTAATTTTCCATTTTGGATCTTATTATAGTTTCCATAAGTTTGCATATAATAGAAGTCAGGCTTACTGGTCTGTAGTTACCTGGTTCAGTTTCCCTTTTTGTGGATCGGAATTACGTTTGCAATTTTCAGTTTGTCGGTACCACCCCTGTGTCAAGAGACTGTTGCATGATCTTGGTTAGTGGTTTGTAAATTACTTCTTTCATTTCTTTGAGTACTACTGGGAGGATCTCATCCGGCCCAGGGGATTTGTTTATTTTAAGAGCTCCTAGTCCCTTTAACACTTCTGCCTCAGTTATGCTAAAGTTATTTAAAACTGGATAGGAACTGGATGACATGTGGGGCATGTTGTCAGTATCTTCCTTTGTAAAAACTTGTGAAAAGTAATCATTTAACATATTTGCTATTTTTTTTTCTTCCTCTACGATTTTGCCATTTGTATCTCTTAAACATTTAATCTCCTCTTTGAATGTTCTCTTGCTGTTGTAATATTGGAAAAACATTTTGGAATTGGTTTTAGCTCCCTTAGCAATGTTTATTTCTATTTCTCTCTTGGCCTTTCTAACTTCCTTTTTGACTTGCTTTTGCAGTTCTGTGTACTCTTTCTGTGTACTTTCTTTTTGGTCCTTTTTTAATGCTCTGTAAAGTGCCTTTTTTCGCTGAATATTTTTTTTAATTGATCTATTAAACCATTTTGGCAATTTAGTTTTACATTTAGATTTGTCTACTTTAGGGATATAATTGTTTTGCGCCTCTAGTACTACATTTTTGAAGAACAACCATCCTTCTTCTGTGGGTGTTTTCTCTATTTTACTCCAATCTACTTCTGTTAGTCTCTGTTTCATACCTTCATAGTTTGCTTTTCTAAAATTGTAAACCTTAGCTTTAGTCTTTACTTTTGGGGATTTAAAAAACACTTCAAATGAGACCATGTTGTGGTCTGAGTTTGCCAGTGGTTCTCTGACCTCTGTTTTAGTTATTCTATCTTCGTTATTTGAAAAGACTAAATCAAGGCATGCCTCCCCTCTAGTGGGTGCCTTCACAAATTGTGTTAGGAAGCAGTCATTTGTCATTTCCACCATTTCTATTTCATCCTTCGCGCTACCCACTGGGTTTTCCCATTTTATTTGGGGGAAGTTGAAATCCCCCATTAGTATGGCTTCTCCTTTGCTACACGCATTTCTAATGTCATTGTATAACAGATTATTGTGCTCACCGTCTGAATCTGGCGGTCTATAGCATGCTCCTATTATTATGCCTTTTGAATTTTTGTCTGTTATTCTGACCCATATTGATTCGGTTTTATTTTCTTTGTCCAGGTTTAACACCTGGGCTTCAAAACTGTTTCTTATGTATAGCGCTACCCCTCCTCCTCTTCTGTCCTGCCTGTCTTTCCTATACAGTGTATACCCACAAATATTATATTAGACTATTATACAAATATTATATTAATCTATTATAATAGACTCCAAACACTGATGAATGGTGGTGAGTTTTATTGCGAATAATAAAAAAAAAGGTTTAAACTCACAAAACAGGACACGGCACTTGAGGCCAAAATAAAAAGGTAACAAAACGGACAACACTAAACAAGACAGTGGACGAACAGACAAACAAGTACCGTGCTGGCACTTCCAGCACGTTGTAGCAATTGTTCTCAAAACCCCAAAAACTCCTCTCTCCCGTTCTCCACTCACAAACACACAATCCCAAGTGAGTGAAAACATGCAGCTTTTATGCAGCTGTACCGAGACTCGATTGCTAATCAATCATTCAATTGGAGTCTCGGTACAACTGCACGTGAATTAATAAAAGTGCAATTCCCTGTGCTCACATATATTATTTTACTTTCACGTGAAGTGCTGTGCAATCCTTGTGCCTAATTAAAAATATACATTTTAAACACATATGCTCGTAACCCATATTTACGTCCCGTGTATTTTATACATAAACACCAACATTAACACGCTACAGACAACATAAAACATTTATAAACATAAAGGGGCGGGGCACTCCACCACAGACCATCACACACCAAAGCTGGGAGATAGTTCCAAAGAGTCAGAGCCATGAAGATAAGTGAGCGTTCTCCAAGTGTGGTGCACTTTTGCTTGGGGATAACAAGCGGTCCAGAGTCGGAAGACCTCAGCTTCTGGGCAGGGACATAGCAGGTCAGCAGGTTGAGGAGGTACTCAGAACTTATGTGATGAAGGGCATTGTAGGTGAGCAGTAGAGTTTTGAAAATAATCCTGAACTTTACAGGTAGCCAGTGCAGCTGGGCAAGACAGGGGGTGATGTAATCATGTTTTTTACATCTGATAAGGATCCTGGCAGCGGCATTCTGAACTAACTGTAGTCGGTTTATGGTGCTTGCTGGGAGACCACCATAAACACCATAGAGTGTTGTAGTAGTCGAGTCAAGAGGAGTTAAATGCATGACAAAGTATCTCCGCATCCAGTACGGAAAGGTAGGGACGAACTTTGGAGATGGTTCGAAGATGGTAGACGGAAGATTTGACCACGGAGGAGGTCCGGTGGGCATCAAAGGAGAGGTTGTTGTCAAGAACTACATCAAGGCTTCGTACTGCGGGGGAAGGCAGCAGCAGACAGTTTCTGAGGTTCAGGGCAGCTATATTTAGATTCTTAAGTTGAGTTTTAGATCCTACTAGGAGTTCAGATTTGCTAGTATTCAGCTGAAGAAAACTGGCAGACATCCAGGCCTCATGTCTTGAATGCAAGCCGAGAGCCGGACCATGGCAGAGGGGCTACCACAGTCGAGTTTTAAGAAGAGGTGGGTTCATCAGCATAGGAGTGAAACTTGAGGCTGTGTTGGCGGATGAGGTGACCCAAGGAAGGCAGGTAGATATTGAAGAGAAGGGGCCCAAGAACAAATCAATGGGGGGGACACCAGAAGTGACTGGGTTTGCAGCACCGCTGCGTCCAGCATAGAAAACAGACTGCATGTGTCCAGATAGGTAATAGGACATCCAGGAGAGACAGGTTCCAGAAATTCCAGCATACTTCTGAAGGCGGTCAAGAAGAATGCCATTATCTATCTATGATGTGAAAATCAACTGTTAAGAACCAGCATCAGCATTGAGCAGGAGACCATTCACAATCCGGAGCACAGCAGTTTCGATACTGTGATGCGGCCAGACTGTAGAGATTCAAGCGGATTGTTGTCCATGAGATATTTCATCAGCTGACTGGCTACAGCCCTTCCAAAAGTTTAAAAAGGGAGATTGGAAATGGGAAGGAAATTAGATAAGTCAGCCAGGTCAAGGGAGGGTTCTTGAAGTACCGGCAGTAACTCAGGCAAGCTTAAGGGCAGCAGGAACCGAGCCAGAGTCCAGGGACAGGTTCAGAGTGTGCACAATGGAAGGAGAAACATCAGAAGCACAGAGACGTACAAGGTTAGTCGGCCAGGGGTACAGGGGGCATGTGGCAATAGCGGATTTCAACAGTAAGCTGGAAACATCAGCAATGATGAGAGGAGAGAAAGAGGAGCGTCAAGGTGGTCAGGTAGTAAACTGGGTTTGTTGTGGGCGAGCGTAGAATAGATGTTGTTGATTTTGTTCCAAAAGAAAGAGGAGAAATCATGACAGGTATGAGAGGAGGATGGACGGGAGTTGGATCTGTCTGTGGCTGGATGTAGGATTAAGTCAATGGTCTTAAAGAGAACATTGGATTTACCGTGACCCATAGTTATGATTTCAGAGAAGTATTTCACCCTGGCCGCGACAAGCACACACTTGTAGCTCGCGAGATGGTTGGTCCAGGGGTGGGGGCAGTTGCCCAGAAACACCAAATTGTTATTATAACAATCATGACCATCATAGTACAGGTGGCAAGTTCATTTGTCCTCAGCGGTCGATAAGGGTATTTACTACCACAGCTTTTCTGTCTTCGAGCTCGCAATGGTTGAATCCTAGAAATAAAAAGAGAAAATGTTTTTGGTTCTAACATAAATATACCAATCATCAAAACAAACTTATCACTATTATAACACATTTATTTTCTAAAAAAAAAAAAAAAAAAAGGTATATAAATGGACATTGACAAAATGTTTGTGGTTTCTTTTTCATCACTCGATTATTCATCCTTGACCATGACAGGCTTGAGTGACTATGACTGAAGCCTATACACTTAATCAACTAATTAGTGAGACAGTTGATTGGACACTGGATATGGAGTGATTTCAGCTGTTGAATTGCAAGCCTGAATAAAAGCAATAAAGAAAATCACTGGAAAAAAAAAACAATATGCCACGTCTGTCAAGAGAGCACTGCCTTCGTGCAATTTTGGAGGCTGGACTAGGGCAGTGTACTGTGGCTCACCGTGTTGGTTGTCACAGCCAGCAATTTCAAACCTGGCGAGACGGTATAACCAGACACACTCTGTCAATGACAGGCTACCAACTGGGAGACCAAGAATCACACCTTGGGAGACCCGAATCACCACAGATTATATATATATATATATATATATATATATATATATATATATATATATATATATATAATATATACACACACACACACACACACACACACACACACACACACACACACACACACACACACACACACACACACACTGTACAGGTCTGGATATGGACAGCTGGAAATAATTAATCAAAACGCGTGGCTGAAGACGTGGTGCACACGGGAAGGCTTCACCTATCTTGATCATTGGACCACATTCTACAACGAGGACTATCTGTATAGACGGGATGGACTGCATTTAAATAACAAGGGAACCAGTCTACTCAGAGAAAAGATCCTCGAGCAGGTTCAGAAGCATTTATACTAGAAAGGAAGGGGGGAGAAATCAACAAAAAATCAGAAGGGAGACCGCATCAAAACAAGAACAACAGCTCAGGTAAGACAACCATTAAATGTATTTATCTAAATGCTAGAAGTATCAGAAACAAAATTCTAGAACTTGAAGCTACTGCACTAACAGGTAACTATGATGTGATAGGTGTTACAGAAACGTGGTTGTCTGAGAGTGATGGGGACGAATATAATATTTGTGGGTATACACTGTATAGGAAAGACAGGCAGGACAGAAGAGGAGGAGGGGTAGCACTATACATAAGAAACAGTCTTGAAGCCCAGGTGTTAAACCTGGACAAAGAAAATAAAACCGAATCAATATGGGTCAGAATAACGGACAAAAATTCAAAGGGCATAATAATAGGAGCATGCTATAGACCGCCAGATTCAGACGGTGAGCACAATAATCTGTTATACAATGACATTAGAAATGCGTGTAGCAAAGGAGAAGCCATACTAATGGGGGATTTCAACTTCCCCCAAATAAAATGGGAAAACCCAGTGGGTAGCGCGAAGGATGAAATAGAAATGGTGGAAATGACAAATGACTGCTTCCTAACACAATTTGTGAAGGCACCGACTAGAGGGGAGGCATGCCTTGATTTAGTCTTTTCAAATAACGAAGATAGAATAACTAAAACAGAGGTCAGAGAACCACTGGCAAACTCAGACCACAACATGGTCTCATTTGAAGTGTTTTTTAAATCCCCAAAAGTAATGACTAAAGCTAAGGTTTACAATTTTAGAAAAGCAAACTATGAAGGTATGAAACAGAGACTAACAGAAGTATACTGGAGTAAAATAGAGAAAACACCCACAGAAGAAGGATGGTTGTTCTTCAAAAATGTAGTACTAGAGGCGCAAAACAATTATAAATTGCCAAAATGGTTTAATAGATCAATTAAAAAAAAATATTCAGCGAAAAAAGGCACTGTACAAAGCATTTAAAAGGGACCAAAAACAAAGTACACAGAAAGAGTACACGGAACTGCAAATGCAAGTCAAAAAGGAAGTTAGAAAGGCAAAGAGAGAAATAGAAATGAACATTGCTAAGGGTGCTAAAACCAATTCCAAAATGTTTTTCCAATATTACAACAGCAAGAGAACATTCAAAGAGGAGGTTAAATGTTTAAGAGATACAAATGGCAAAATCGTAGATGAAGAAAAAAGAAATAGCAAATATATTAAATGATTACTTTTCACAAGTTTTTACAAAGGAAGATACTGACAACATGCCCCACATGTCATCCAGTTCCTATCCAGTTTTAAATAACTTTAGCATAACTGAGGCAGAAGTGTTAAAGGGACTAGGAGCTCTTAAAATAAACAAATCCCCTGGGCCGGATGAGATCCTCCCAGTAGTACTCAAAGAAATGAAAGAAGTAATTTACAAACCGCTAACCAAGATCATGCAGCAGTCTCTTGACACAGGGGTGGTACCGACAGACTGGAAAATTGCAAACGTAATACCGAGCCACAAAAAGGGAAACAAAACTGAACCAGGTAACTACAGACCAGTAAGCCTGACTTCTATTATATGCAAACTTATGGAAACTATAATAAGATCCAAAATGGAAAATTACCTATATGGTAACAGGGTCCTGGGAGACAGTCAACATGGTTTTAGGAAAGGGAGATCGTGTCTAACTAACTTGCTTGATTTTTTTGAGGATGCAACATCGATAATGGATAATTGCAAAGCATATGACATGGTTTATTTAGATTTCCAGAAAGCTTTTGACAAAGTCCCGCACAAAAGATTAATTCTCAAACCGAACGCAGTTGGGATTCAAGGAAACACATGTACATGGATTAGGGAGTGGTTAACATGTAGAAAACAGAAAGTACTGATTAGAGGAAAAACCTCAGAATGGAGTGTGGTAACCAGCGGTGTACCACAGGGATCAGTATTAGGTCCTCTGCTATTCCTAATCTACATTAATGATTTAGATTCTGATATAGTAAGCAAACTTGTTAAATTTGCAGATGACACAAAAGTATGAGGAGTGGCAAACACTGTTGCAGCAGCAAAAGTCATTCAAAATGATCTAGACAAGATTCAGAACTGGGCAGACACATGGCAAATGACATTTAATAGAGAAAAGTGTAAGGTACTGCACGCAGGAAATAAAAATGTACATTATAAATATCATATGGGAGATACTGAAATTGGAGAAGGAATCTATGAAAAAGACCTAGGAGTTTTTGTTGACTTAGAAATGTCTTCATCTAGACAATGTGGGGAAGCTATAAAAAAGGCTAACAAGATGCTCGGATACATTGTGAAAAGTGTTGAATTTAAATCAAGGGAAGTAATGTTAAAACTGTACAATGCACTAGTAAGACCTCATCTTGAATATTGTGTGCAGTTCTGGTCACCTTGCTATAAAAAAGATATTGCTGCTCTAGAAAGAGTGCAAAGAAGAGCGACCAGAATTATTCCGGGCTTAAAAGGCATGTCATATGCAGACAGGCTAAAAGAATTGAATCTGTTCAGTCTTGAACAAAGAAGACTACGTGGCGACCTAATTCAAGCATTCAAAATTCTAAAAGGTATTGACAGTGTCGACCCAAGGGACTTTTTCAGCCTGAAAAAAGAAACAAGGACCAGGGGTCACAAATGGAGTTTAGACAAAGGGGCATTCAGAATAGAAAATAGGAGGCACTTTTTTACACAGAATTGTGAGGGTCTGGAATCAATTCTCCAGTAATGTTGTTGAAACTGACACCCTGGGATCCTTCAAGAAGCTGCTTGATGAGATTTTGGGATCAATAAGCTACTAACAACCAAACGAGCAAGATGGGCCGAATGGCCTCCTCTCGTTTGTAAACTTTCTTATGTTCTTATGTTCTTATGTTCTTATGTATCTGACTGCATTGCAATCCCCTTTTTCCCCCCACCGTACTTTGAACTACCAATACACACACACATATATATATATATATATATATATATATATATATATATATATATATATATATATATATATATATATATATATATTCTCCAGTGCAAACGTGCAAAATAAACAAAACGTTGAGAACTAGCAATAAAACGATCAATAACTTTAACTTTAAAGTTCCTATTGAATCTATATCGTGTTGTAAAATTTTAAATATAGCCTAGATGTTAACATAAAAATAAGTTGCATTCGTTAACTTAATATAAACTAAATTGTGATACCCAGATATGTACCAGAAATAGATTGAAACCTACCTTCGAATAGAGTTCATCTCTCAGCTGAAGCACGTTGCCTTGATCAGAACTGTTTTTCCTCGAAAAAAAAGATTAAATAGTGAACCTTGTTAAATGTCAGAATATCTTTTAATATATTATAAATGCATTGCCTGTGGTTCCTCTTTCTTTTCTGACCTGTTGTGCTACATGACACAATGTATCACCAAGCAGCCTTCTGTGTTCCTTCAAAGATTGGAAGCAGGTTCCTAGTCCTTTAAAATTAGTTGGTCCTGATCTCAGTTAAGAATGAGATGTGTTGCTGCTAGCAGGATAAAAAAAAAAAAAAAAACCCGTTACGAGTCTGTTTTACTGTTTCTGAAATCAGAAATCCGTTCTTAAAAACCTATTCTTCTGGAATACTTGAGTTGGTTTTCTGTCATTTTAGAAAAGTGTAGAATTGTCCTCCTTCCAATGCCATGCCATATTAAGCTTTTAAATGTAAGTTCAACCCACATAAAACCAATGTTACAGCATCCAATGAACAATGTTTTGAAAATATGTCATAAAAATATTTTATAATGTAATGCCTGAAATGTTCTTTCTGCTCTGCGTCATTTAGACATATAAATACGAATATATTATATTTATGCTTATACTTGTATACCATATTTTCGAAGTTTCAAGCACACTATCCTCATCACTTCCACACTGATTTGATTTGTTTATTTGTATGCAGTAATTCTGGATTTTGTTTGATTGTTTTTTTACGCAGCCTTTTCTCATACCGCATATGTTATACCGTGCCAATGTATAGGCCTACTGTCAGTTATATTATTGGAGGCAGTACCGAGGACAATAAAGCCTATTACTTCAACTTTGTGGTGTCTTATAAAACTCCAGTTGAGGCAAAAACATGTTCTTTGAATTTTTAGTATTCTCTTAGCTATTTATACATATTATAGTCTGTTGTTAATTGTAATAAATAGGGAACTTGATTAATTTGTGTTTCTGTTAACTATAGTCAACACAATCCACATTAGAGTAATATATTGACTTTTTTTTTTTTTTTTTTTTAATGGCCCCTAAGCAATATATACATTCATACAGTCGCAGACAAAAGTATAGTGGCATCCTACACTTAATATAATTTAATTTAAGAAAGTACAAATTATGATGTTGTTGGACGGTTTTCATCAAAAAATATTGTTGCATGTGATTGAAAATTAATAAAGGCCTGTACACAAACTAAAGAATTGACTTGGTTTCCAACAGAAGCGAGCGAACGAGCGACAAGAAAGGATAAAGTGTCCATAAAACTACAAATCCCAGAACGTTTGGTATACAAGTACGACTGCGCTTATGGGATGTTTCAGAAGTGACGTATTGGGGTGACCAGTGAAAATTGACTGTGTTAGTCACATGACTGCGTTTGAACGTGGAGTGGAAAATTTGAAATTTGGCTTTGTGCTCGTCTGGTAAAGCTGTTGCTCAGGACATTATCATTATTTTTAAATAACACAGTGTGTCTTTATAGTCGGTAAGTATTAAAATGAATGATATTGCACGAAAATAAATTCAGTAAAATGTAAATGATTGCATAACTTTAGGCCCATGACGGTTTTAAAGTGTTTAAATCTGGTCATCTTCAAAAGGGGAAAACAAATATCGTACATTTTCCACATTTTGGCAGCCCTGCAAATAGCAATTTACTTTTTGTCATGGAAATAGCCATTCCGTTCCACGAAATGTAGCTTGTAATTGTAAAATAACTTTTTGTTTTGCAGCTGGATTGTTATCAAAGAACCAAAAGACTACACGTTCTGTGAAAAACATGGATTCGCTTGACAGTGATGGTAAATATTACTGATTTTTTCCGTTTTTGTTTGTGTTGCAGTTTGCAGTCACGGGGAGTAGGCGTATTAGCTCCGATTTTTAAAATTAGATTGACCCTTGTATACTTTTTACTTCCAACAGTGCACCAAAACACAAGGAACATTCTCTTTACAAATGTAATATACAGTAAATTTAAACTGTGTTAACTTGTTTTATTGTTTGTGTACAGCAGGTAGTTTTTTTGGATGTGTGATTTAACTGAGTTTGTTCCATGAGTTGTGCTGTCTGTCCAATTAAAACAAAAACAAACTCGTAACAACAACTTCCTGTCAACATTACTGCCTTGAAGGCTTCAGATGTACTGTTGGACAACTTTAAGAATGAGTCCTTCATCAACGTTGCAAGTTGAGCAGTTTTTGTATTTATTGAAATGGGAGGCAATGAATAAAAGCACTTTTCTGTTGATTTAGGTTGTGTTCTTCTTACTGAAGAAAAGTTTGACTTTGACCTTACATTGTCCCCGGCAAGGTATTGTATTTAGTCTTTTTTTCTAATAGTTTTCACAGTGTATATTGTCAACACTGCGTTGTCAATCCATCTTAAGAAATCTTGCTTGACTGCCACTAATCATAATGATAACTTGCTCATTTAACCTTTACAAATGAATCATGTGTGTGCTATAGAAGTAAATGCTATATTAAAGTTTAATAAACTATATTTTTGCTAGAGAGCACCGACACGTCATCTTCCCTGATAGTAATTCTGACCCACTTAGAATGTTGTGGAAAAAGACCAGACAGACATGTGGATGACTATATAAACATTCACTGTCTTGATAAAGTATTACTTGTGTACATCTTTAGCCTGTAAAACTAAATGGATAATGTTTTTAACTGATTTGTACCTATTCTATTTTTATCATCAGTGTAAACGATGAAGATGAGGATGAAGTGTTTGTGGGTCCTGTTCGGCATAAAGAGAAATGTGTTTCAGTTGGAATTGAAAAACAATCTAATGTGACTGAAAGCAAGTCTGAGACCATCCCCACAGAAAGTTGGAGCCCTATAAGTGGGGATAGGTTTGTTGAAATTTTTAAAGAAGCACACTTGCTGGCAAGGCAATTTGAAAAAAGTGGGGATGTTGTACAGCCTGAAAAGAGAACTGTTAAAAATGAAGTTGTTGAAAAGTTTGTTGAGGACTCTAAAGCTAAACTTAATATTATTCATAAATCAAAAGAGCATGCCATAAGCCCAATTAAAAGGGAAACATTTTGTGTTTGGGATAGCCCTTTAAAACAGCTCCCCCCAGCCATACAACAACGTCTCATGTCCTCCAACACGACTGCAAGTCCTTCAAAAGCAAATGCTAGTCCATCCAGTCCTGCTAAAATTTGTAAGACTCAAAAGCAGAAACAGAGCACAGGTAGTTCAGTAAATGTGTGCAAGAAAGAAGCTACACTATCTTACTTAAAGCGAATTCCCTTAAGCAAAGCAGTGTCTTCAAAAGCAACTGAACAAGCTGGAAAAAGCAGACATGTGACAGCAGAAAAGGTATGCAACTGATTTCAGAAATATCCGTAAATACAGCGGCAAAGAGTTATGTACTGATTCTTTGTAGCAATGTTGTAAAGAAAGTACTTGAACAACAGTCATTGAATATGGTTGGTTCTGGTATGTGTGCTAACATTCTTTCATAGATGCATTATAATTTTAGGCATGCAGGAATATGCAGTCTGTTATATTTAGATGAACACTACTTTCTTTATTTTAAAGCCAAAAACCGGAATTAAATCTAGTCCTTCAAGAAGGCAGCATAACAGTAGTGCATGCTCATCAGAGGATTTGCAATCTGATAACGTAAGCATTGCTTCAGATATAAGAGAGTCGTCCCTAAACGGTAACATCCTGGGAAAAAGAACTGTTCCAGTTTCCAAAAAGGTTAGTATCTTTAGTAAAAGGAATGATCCTATAATGAAGGCTCATGTGTGGTTGGTTTGAAATCCAGATAAGCATTTTTCACTGCTGACATGTAAATTTGTAATTGTTGTGTTCATGTATGTCATCTTGTGTGGTTTGGGCTAGAGGTTCTTTCTACACAGTGGAACAAATGATTTACTGTACAGAAATACACCACAGATTGTAATGTAGAAGATAGTTTTGTAACTTCAGTTCTAAACTACTGTTGTTCTGCACCAGATTGGTCTTCGAAAGTCAACAGTTGGAACAAAACCTGCTGTTGGGGGAGCTACTAGAAGAAACACATCCTCATCCTCCTCCTCTTTATCAAGTATGAATTCAAGCATGAACTCCAGTATTTCTGTGTCCCCAACTGGAAAAGGTAAGACCAACTCCCGTTTTCAGAATTTCTGTCTTTTAGTATTTCTAAAATTAGCACCATTGTGTGTTTTAATAGTTAGTAACTGTTTTAAGAACCTTGTAAGTGTCATATAGTTAGTTTAGTCTTAACAGACCTCTGCTGCATTTTATAGTTTAACATGGCCCTTATTTGGCCATCAACAAACCTGAATTGCAGAAATGTTTTCTTTCTAATTAGCTATGACTTTTGAGTCTTAAAGGACACCATGCAGGAGTACACATTTATCTGTATAAAGTTACATGTATATGTTAATGAAGTGCACATATTGATCTGAAAATAAGTTTCTCTCCACTTGTGCACTTCCATTTATTACATGCATTTATAAAACAATGTTTTCTAGCTACTAGCATTTGTAATATTCATCTTAACCCTAAATTAAACCCCATAGCTATTATATGGTTATTACTGTTGAAAATAACAATTACAAAATGCCATATATATATATATATAATATATATATATTTTTTTTTTTTTTTATGAATTCACAAATACAAACTACTGAAGTTATCTTGCCTTTTTAAAATGTTCAAATGCCTCAATTAAAAAAAATAAAATAAATAAATAATTGCCTACAATATTAAGCAAAATATAAGCTTCATTTTAAACACATATGGCCCCTGCAGGTCTATGCATTACTGTAGGTTTTGTATTAGTTTAACTCCGGATAATATATATTGATTGAAAAAAAGAATACCGGTAGTTAACCCCAGACAACCATTTTAATTGAAGAAATAAGCTGTATTTTACTGAAGAGAATGTGCAGCATTTACCTGTAAACAATCAGTAGTTTTAGTTTGCTTCAGACTTGGAAGAGTACAATTTTGCTAAACTTCATTAAGTGTAGTTAGTAAATAACAATTCCTCTAAAGCTGAGCGGCAACTGTATTTGTTAGACACAGTAAGGTGTGAGTAATTCTGCAGTGAGTGTGCATTTCATGATACTTGGAGGTAAAGCACTGATCAGGAAATTCTAGAGGGGTGCATGATTTTGTAATTAAGATTTAAATTTTATCTAAACAAGTTGTCATGTATTATATATGAAAATAATATAGTAATACAGTATGAAACAAATGCATATCCTATGCCCCTTTTAAACAAGCTTGGCTCTTAGGATTTACACACCTTGTAAAAGATATTATAATTGACCTGGATAAAAGAAAAAATTGTTTAGTAATATCTGTCTTCTGTGAAATTGAACAGAAAATATATTTATTTATTCTACAGGTAAAACAAACACATTGGTAAATAATTCCTTGAGCAAAACAAAGATGCAGGCATCTTCTAGTGGGAAAAGACTCGTACCACCTGTAGCTGGTGGACGTTTACAGACATCTCAAGTAAAACCAGTTCCAGTTGTTGCGTCTAAGCTAGTCAAATCTGCAAGTGCTAGCAGTAAACTCCCTAGTCCTGCCAGACGAGTGGGATCTGCAGCAACACTTCAACCACACACTCCAGACAGCAAGGATCCACCAAGTTCAGTGCTAAATGTGCAGAGTTCAGCTCAACAAAATAAAACTACAAGTGACATAAAGGGAAATGTACCAGCATTCCCAAAACCCAAGGCTTTCATTGCACCTACACCAACTGGTCACCTGAAAGGTCCAAGGTACTCTGGGGGTAAGACTCATTGGATTTCTATTCATTGTGAAGTAAATGCCTTATTTTAACATGATTTAACAGTTTTAAAATTAGGTGCTTTGAGACTCCTGTAAGCCTTGATTTGATTTCCTTAGTACGTTCACCTGAGGCACCGCGGATTATGCAACCTAAGAGGCTAATGTCATGCAGTAATACTGGAAGGTAATTTCACTTTATTTTTAAATCTTTTTGTATGGTACTCACTGGTAACAGAAGTACCAGGATGGTTACTAAATAGTAAGGCACAGTGTTATTTGAAATGTGGCCTATATAAATGTGTTGGTACATACATTAGTTGGGCATGTACAGTATTGGCACCCTACACAATAAGGTAATTCAAGAAAACATGTTAAATACAATCATTTAGTGAACATTAGCCAGTAACTTTAATATGAGTCCATTCCTATTTTCTTCAGCTAAGACCGATTTGGATACAATGCTTGGCTGCAGCTTTTTTTTAGATCTGTCCAAATGATTTATATTGGATTGGGATCTGGTGATTACGAAGGCCATTCCAAAACTTTCGTTTTCTTAAATTTCAGAGTTGACAGCCGTATGCTTTGGGTCGTTGTTGGATTAGAA
The DNA here is from genome assembly GCF_017654505.1 of Polyodon spathula. NCBI lineage: Eukaryota > Metazoa > Chordata > Actinopteri > Acipenseriformes > Polyodontidae > Polyodon > Polyodon spathula. Next base: position 30,950,499 of record NC_054541.1, on the reverse strand, counting down.
GATAAACTGTCTGCCAATCGGCCTACGAGCACTTGGCATCATTGTAGTATGTAGAATACAAAGTGATACAGGGCTGAAGCATTCAATCTTCAATCCTATCAGTCTCCAGTCCCTGAACTGCTAAAGCCCCCATATTATGATTTCATCATTGAAGGCTTTCCCCTTTTTTATCCAAACATACTATGGCCCATTTTCAGGGGGATGGACGGACGTTATATTTTAGTCTCAAACGAGAGAATTGTGTTGAATGCTTCAGATTCCTATTCACATTTCTTGACTTATTGTTATGAATTTTCTTAGTGGTTTGCAGTGAGGTCTATGTACAGTTATTTCATACACTGCCTGATGCCTCTAAATTCATTCTTTTAAAGAGTAAGTAGCAGTGTTCCAAAAAATATAGCATTCTACATCCCCATGTGTTCCAACTGTTTAAGTAGGGTACCTGTAATTTCTTTTCATTAACATTCTGACAACTTTTTATACATTTTAAAGTATTTTCAAAGCTATTTTCAAAATGGGTGCTCTAGTGCTCTGTCTTGCAAATCAGGAGTTCTCAAACTTTTCTTTTGAAAATGTTTAAGGCTGTTACCTGTTTCTGGCTATTGACTAATTCAGCTTTGTTACTGTGCAATGGTTTTCAATTAATGAGTACATTTTTAAATTTGTTCTAGTAAATGTTTACATACTTTTAATGTAAAGGTGCCAATACTTTTGTCTAACAAATATTTGAAATTGCTGAAGTTTTTTTTTTTTTGGAGTTTTGCCAAATTGCTGAATTATATTTCTTGTAAACTTTTTTTCTTCATCCACAAAAGCAAAACTTTTTCTACAGAAGATTTTTCAAACAATTCTTTGAGAAATTTCTGGAAATTAATTTCCATTGGGGTATGTAAACTTTTGACTACAACTGTGTGTGTATAATATATAATTGTGTTTTGCTCTTTGCCATATTAATTGCTGTCTAATGTTTGCTAAATGCTTGCATTGAACATGTTTTATTGTAGTATGCCAATACTTTTGTCAGACGCTTAGATTATTTTTTCTCCTAGTAGCACTCGGGCAAGTACCACTACTGATCTTTCTGCTCAAGTTGCACGATATACTCCCATCCTCGGAGCTCGATCTGTCTCTGTGACATCCAGTGTATGCCGTTCCTCTGCCTTGCCTACACCAGTGAGCAGACGTTTCTCTGGAATTCCAGTAATGACACCCAGAACTCTACCAAGGACACTGGTGTCTTCATGTCGAACATCTGAGAGTGCCAAAGTCCTTTTATCTGACAGAGATTTTTCAGCAAGGTGAGCAAGTAAAGTTACTGCGTCAACCCTGAAGTTTAGTTTTATTTATTTAAAAAAAAAAAAATGGTCTGATGCAAGACTGAATGTAATTGTCTGTTTAAGATAGATTGGACTAAGTTAAGAATAATAATTATTCATTAATACTTGCAGTAATGTGGTGAACTACATGTTCATATTTAAATGCTCAAAAGTGAAGCTTTTTATTTGCAGTCCCCTACAGATAAATGAAGTAAAGCCACAAGACAGATGCCAGTATGAGTCTTTACCCAGAGAACAGTCTCCTCCACTACAGATGGTCCCATGTGCTCTAGATTTTTCACCAGAGAAGCCAAAGGCAGAACTACACCAAGACCCTTTAAAAGACCAGCCAGTTGTAAGCCCTGCAAAACCTTGTGATGGTTTAACAGAAACGCAACTTGTGAGTTCTGCTGAGAAAGAGGTAGGTACATTTTCAACGGGGTTTCCATTTTGCGAAAGGCATTATTCATGCTGTAACTGTAGCAGACATAAAGCATCTTTGTGTCAAAGTGGCCAATGTTTTTGTAATGGGCCATCTACTGTATGACATGGTTTCAATAAAAGTAATGCTTAACTTCTAAAAAGATAAGCTGCAGTGTACAATGGCTTTCTGAGACTAAGTTGAGCACTCTTTCAAAGTTTATAGATACTGTAGACCCCTATTAATCCATGCCGAAATGGAGCTTACTGTTTGGGAAATCCCTGTGCTATTAATTGAAAACTTGAAAAATGCAATAATACAAATATATATATATATATATATATATATATATATATATATATATATATATATATATATATATATATATATATATAATGTACATAATTGGTGGTCAGAGGCAGAGAGCTTGTTTTAAAAAAAAAAAAAGTCACTGATCTTGCTCTTTTTTCTGAGTCTTTTATATTCATAGTCCTGTCCATTGGCTTGCACTATACTGTACTCAATGTAATTAAATGATGACCTTCCGCCAGCGTTCCCTCTAAGGCTAAAATGTGCACATTTTTTGCAGTAACTGGCAACAACCTTTGCACACAGTTTACTAACTTTTGCAAGTTATTGTAAATATCAACCTCAATCGAGACTCCAGCATCTCGAGGTAAACCTATTATTTTTAAACTACTCTTACAAAGCATTAATATAAGCATATTGTCTGTCTTGCAGCAGATTCTCTGATTTCCCTCTGTGAAAATGCAGGTCACATTAGTGCAGAGCTCGCTCGGGCACCAGCGAATCTACTGGTACAGGGTGGGAGGAGCAGGCGTCTGGCGATTCTGCCTCTCTAGAGTGCTGCTCATGAACTTTACTGTTTTTAACTTGTCGTATAATTTAATGCTAAAAGCAATGAAGCACAATCTTCCTGCATTATTTAGAAGTATGTATACTCCATAAACATAAACAAAAATCACAATACTCACACTGACATTTTTTGTTTTATTTCCCTTTTAAAAAACTATCATTTCAAAACTCAAGCGTTTTGAAACTGGTAAAAATGTAATTAGCACATTATTCAAATACATATTTGAGTGTACAGTAATTGAAGAAGACATACCATGTCTGTTCTATTTTTTTGCGAGTTTATTCACCATGTGACTTCACTCCATGTCTCTGCTGAAACTCAACATGGCGGCTGCACCAACAAAGGGAAAAAAAGGCATGGTTTCAGTAAGACAGAGCTAAAATAAAGTATTCTTAAAGTTTACAGGATTAACACAGATTAATGGGAGTCTACTGTATTAAACAGGAGGCGCTATTAAAATATTGCATGTCTGATGACGAAATGACAATGGAAGCCTGTGGTAATTCTTGTAAATTGTAAGATCTGGTGTAACATGGTAAATGTCATTGTTCTGCTATGAGCCAAGTAAAATGTTTTGGAGGTTGAAATGTAATTCTGAAACTTTACCAATAGACTTTGCTTGTGGACATTGAAGTGGATGCTCAACCCTGTGTTCCAAAGATGGAAGATAGACCTCTTATTGATCTCTCAAACACTCCAGACTTGATTAACAAATCACTGCCACTCAAGCCTACTGTGGATGGACAGGTAAGGATCGTTTGAGTGTTGGTTTGTGTTTTGCATTAAACCACACTTTTAAAGTTCAGAATAACCTGAAGTAACCAGTCAAATATTAATTGTATATTCTAATATGATGTAATTGTCACTCTCTCTCTCTTTTTAAACTATTGGTGCAAAAAAGGACAAGTTCAACCTTATGAGTAAGTAGCAGGGTTCTGACAAAAACTGCGTTATACATCCCCACGTGTTGCACAACTGTTTTAAAGAACTTCCAATTAGTTTTCATTTAACATCCTGACTTTACATGTAAGTTTTAAAGTTTGTTTAAAAGCTCTTTTCAAGTACATGGGGTTTGAGAATTGTCCTCCCTAAATTTTTTTTTTTGATTGTTTTGTTGTTCCTTACCACATCATGGGTCAGTATTGCTGTGTTACCGGTTTGACAATGTGGGCAGTAATCCTTTCACTCGGTGAAAAGAGCTTTGAAACAACATTTTAAAGATGTTAACAATGAATTGGCGTACGTTATTTAAATGGTTATAGCAAGACGTGGGGACGTGTAACACTATATTTTTCCAGAACCCTGCTACTTGCTCTTTAAGCTACACTTTTACTGAAGAAATGGATACCTATCAATATGTTCTCCTGGAGTACTGTTATGTATATAATGTAACTTTTGGTGTGTGTTAACTTCATTTTTTTTTTTTCTGTTTTAAGTTGATTGACCTGAGTTCCCCGCTTATAAAGTTTTGTCCGGTGGCCAGAAAGGAGAATGAAGTGGAGTCACCTTTAATTAAGTTTAAATTTTAAATGCTTTGTCATTACAAGCTGGTCAACATTACAAAAAGTGTAACATGTATTTGCTGGTACTATGGATTTGTAAAAAAAAATTAGTCAAGATGTCATTTTCTAAAATTAGGAGTATTTAAGGAAAAAAGGTGGAGAGTTAACCTTTGGAATTGAACCATAATAAAAATAAATACAGGTTGTGGGTTTACTTGTGCTTATGTGCTAACTTAATTTTATTAAATTAATCATTTACTTGCAAATAACAGGGCTTCTTTGAATCAAATAACTTGTATACAAGTTTGGGACCAACGCAGTTTACAATTAACCTGTATGTTTCAAATTCTTGTATATTTTATTCATCTTGTATGTAATAAAAAAAAATGCAATAAATAAGAAATTAATGCCATGCTTTCAGGTTTAAAATTACAACACCACCCTGTTTACAGTGTGAATGGCTCTTAAAAGGTGCAGTGTCCAGTGTAGTTTTTTTAAGAGTTTTGGTTACCACAGATGGATGTTGAAAATCAGCACCGGGGGTCTTTAATAGCTAATCTGGATGTTCTAGGTCCATGAATTCCCTTGGTCAAGTTTGATTGTGAGAATTGCACTGTACAAGAAAAATGATCCTTTTGAGGTATGGCATCTCGTTTCCAGAAATAGCTGCAAAGGCTGCTGCTCCTGATGTTTCCACAACAATGCCAGCCCTGTACAGTGTGGAGACCGCAGCTTTAATTTTTATCAAGTACAATTTCTTCTACATGCTGTTGGCAAATTGGAAATGTGATGGCACCTAGAACAGAGGTTTAAAAAAATTGTTCAGAAACAAGATTAGGTCATAACAATACATTCACCTGCAAAAGGAGGAGCCAGTCCTGTTGCAATACTGTTTGCATCCGTAGATACTGGATTCTTCTCAATAAAGCTTTTGTACATGGTGCAGGCTGTTCACAATAACAGGTATTGTGGGTCTAAGTCGAACAATGCTTGCATCGCATTCCTTCCAGTGTTGCCACCAGCTGTCCTGCCTGTTCTTCTATTCTCCAGTTGTTTGCCAAGGCTGCCAGGCGGAAGTTTGCCTGGTAGGCTTCCCAGGCCGCAGTCCCCTCGTAGTGGCCTGCCTTGACAGCACTCTTGTTAGCAGGCTGCGCTGGTTCCGTCACGGCGGAGGGCTGGAGCCTCCCTGCAATGGGGAGTGCACTGAATACACTGACACTTTTGATGATGCTGGGTCAGTCATGAATGGTAGGTATTTCTTCATCGTACAGCTTTCATTAACGAGATTATATACACACACACACACTTCAAATTGTTGCTAAGATTGTAAATCTCAATATTGATAAATAATGCATATGGCGTTTCATATTCAGTCACCATTAATATAATAATCTGTACTGTGACTAATGTACTGTACTCGTTTGCTGCATTTAGGCATAATACAACATGATCTCTTCTTTCCACAGTAACTGACTGCACTGTCAACACACGCCTTTATCCTATCTTATGCAGTAAGTACAGTACCAACAGTGTTGCAAAATTAAGATTGCCATATTTACGTCTGCAAATTTCCCAGCTCAATCTCTTATTTTGACTTCAGGGAATGCTGTGTTTACGTCACTGTTTACATTCCCGACAAGCACTTCGCCGCAATTTGGGCTTCCTTCTCAACCACATATGTGAACGCACTTAGGCCCCCTAAAACCTCAACTGTGAACAAGTTTTGAGGCGGCCCAAGGCCGATTCAGTAAGTGTGAACGGGGTGTAAGTGTAGAAAACTGGCTCTGGGCAGGGCACTCCATTCGCCAACAGGTGGCAACGGCGAGTCACTCCAGCTGTTCCCATTACAAATTAGAAAATACTTACAAAATACTGAGCTGAAAAGGTGGGCTTCTGGTAAAAAAAAAAAAAGGTTTGCGCTGTTCTAGACAGTATCTATACCGTTGTACGAGTGAAAGTGTTTCAAGGTTTAAAATAAACTTCCTTGGTTCGTTGTCTCTTGACAACTGAAGTACGCTTGACGAGGAGGGGAAGACCGAGCTTGTGCGCACACGAACTTGATGCTGCCTAGTCCAGTATGCTGAAGTTTTGGCTGTAGGGGAAATCGAGTCAATCTTAATATTTTTATAACTCAGAGATCCACAGAGTAATTGTAAACACATTTTAAAGGACAATAAAAAGGAAACAGTGTACCGTTTTTGTAATAGCTTATTGTAACAATAAACATACAATTTCACAAAATGAAGGCATGTGGTTCCTAGATCACAGCCACCGTTACTCCAATGAGAATATTTTTTTTTTTCTAAAAACAATATTCGAAGATGCTTTTTAACAGAAATCAATTGAAGAGCACGCATTAAATTAAATATAGCTATTGACTTCAGTTTAATCAGCGTATAACCACGAGGGCGTACTATAGGAACACAAAAAACTCAAAATGCATGCGGTACTTAAAATTCTGGAAGGCGTTTCCCTTGGAACACATTTAGTAGCTGGACCACTAAATGACATCTCCGCAGTTGATGCCGTTGTGGTTAATTATGTGATTTTTGTCTTTATTTTGTTGTATTTGTATTTCATTGAATATTTTTTACATTATGCAGGCAGTGCGGCATGTTGTTTGCGCTATGTCTGGTGGAGTGGACAGCTCTGTAGCAGCGCTACTGCTCAAACGAAGAGGTGAGGGGAGGGCGAATACGGTGCCATGTTACTAACAATTACCTAAATAGAGTTGTCTGTTTAATTAAGCCATTATGATAGCAAGTAAAGTTATATTTGTATCGTTAATAACGTCTTTATTGTGTAATTATAAACCTCTTTTCACCAATAACCGTATTATAATCACAACATGTTTAAATTCTTGAAATATCTATCATTGCTTTCGAAAGGTTTGGACTTGGTTATGTGGTTATTTGAATTTGTATGTGCAGGTACTTCAAGAAGGAAAGATCTGCTTCTGTTTTAGGTTACCAGGTAACTGGTGTGTTTATGAGGAATTGGGACTCGCTGGATGAACATGGTGTGTGTACCTCAGAGAAAGACTGTGAAGATGCTTATAAAGTCTGTCACATGTTGGATATCCCCTTTCACCAGGTCTCTTATGTCAAAGAGTACTGGCACGAAGTTTTCAGGTATACAGACTTTGCTTAATGCAACATATATTCCACTAACTAACTAACTAATAGTAATATCTGTAGGATTTTTACTGGCACAAAGATTTTGCTGCATTAGTAGAAGCACCAAACATATACTTTTCACTATTTCTATTTCCCTTATCGTAGTATATATAGATATATATATATATATATATATATATATATATATATATATATATATATATATATATATATATAATATGTGTATAGCAAGAACAGCCCTGGTGTTAAACTAGTCGCCTTGTGTGGTTTTTCTTACAGGCAGTACTATGTGTACTATTAAAAAGATACCCCAAGGTTGATACCAGTAGATTCTCAATTGGCTCTAGTCACTCTGTAACTTTAAATATGTAATTAGAGGACATAATATTCATGCATAGTGTGGAGGATGACACTATGTATGTGCTAGTATTGTTAGAATTCTAGATTTTCAGAAATATGTTATCTTAATGTTAGAATAAATATACAAATATTGTATATATAGATATTTTTTTCAATGCCATTTTTTTTATTTTCCCAGCATTTCAGGTTTGATTTTGATACATTATTAAAACGTATTATATTTGTTGTGTCCACATGAGAAGGAGCATTTAAGTTTTAGAAAACCAGGGAAACCAAAATACCACCAGTCAGAGCTAGATGGCAGTAAAAAAAAAAAAAAAAAAAAAAGTTTAGGACTGTTGTAACTCACTTTACCCCTCTCACAAATGTTGTCAACGAATAAAAAAAACAAACAAACGAACGAAATAACCTCAGTTGTTACAATCGTGTAACAGATTAAAATGTGCTTCCATGAGATGTATGGAAAAATTATCAATAAATCAAAATTCCACTTTAATTACAAACTGCCATTTTAAATACTGTGAGATATTGATCATTACTGTATATCTTTCTTATTTCAGTAACTTATTAAAGGAATATGAAAAGGGAAGGACTCCAAATCCTGATATACTATGTAATAAACATATTAAATTTAACTACTTCTTCCAGTATGCAATCGGCAGCTTGGGTAGGTAACCAGCAATATTTTAGTTAAATATCTTATTTAGCGTCTGTGAAATAAATGCTAACAACACAACATTTAATTGCTGTAGTTTTTTTTTTTTTTTTTTTTGAGGAGTGAAAAAGCAAGTTCAGACAGTGTTTAAACTTAATATTTATTTTGAGGATCTACTTCCATGACATACTCTTGCTGTATTATTTGAATAAAGTCTGATTTTAACATTGTACACATTGGAGTGTTTACTAACTTTGGACGGAGGACAGCATAACAACAAAGTAGTTAATAGAAGCTGTTAATAAAAAGTTTGTGAAACTTCTGCTATTAAACCGTTTTTATGTGCAGTATTATTTACACATTTGTGTTGTTCACTGGGACAGGAGCTGATGCCATGGCTACAGGTCACTATGCAAGAACTTCCCAAGAAGATGAAGAAGCTTTCCAACAGAGACTTACTCCTCGTCCTCAAACACTTTTCCGAAACAGATTTGAAATTAGAAATCGTAAGCAAAGTGACAAGTTTCCAAAAATTCCACTATAAACTTCTGCCACGTTATCCTTTTCCTTAAGGGACAGACACCTATAATAAACTCTGATAGGAAACATCATCAGAAATATGCACTCAGGAATAATGGTGCATGTATCTTAAATTGTTAAAAAGTAGAGTAAACTAGAATTGTATACTCCTAAAAACTCTTATGCCTAGTTGTAAACATAATAACATTTTAACAACAGTCATGTTATTGTTAACTAACTAGTGCCAATGTTGTCTGATGTTTCAGCTGTAAGACTACTTCAAGGCGCTGATCATTTTAAAGACCAGACATTCTTCCTCAGCCAGGTACCCCAGGGTGCATTGAGGAGAACTCTGTTCCCATTAGGAGAGCTCACTAAAGATTTTGTGAAGAAGATTGCAGCAGAGGCAGGTTTCAAGCATGTGCTCAAAAGGAAAGAGGTATTTATTTATGCTAAAAACCCTTTGTTCTTTGTGTATTCATTCTTCTCAAACGTACTTGTTGGCGCTCATTTCCTTCTCCCCACTTCCACTGTGATTTTTTTCTGTTCCTTATTTCCAGGGAGTTGATGAACCAGTTATTTAGTTCACCAAGGGATTTAGGGCAGATACCGTACCAAAACAATTTCTCAACTATCTAATTGGCTGATTCATATTAATATAAACAGTACTCAAGTTGTCTGTATTTCAGCTCTCAATTCTTTCAACTTCAATTTTCTTCTGATTTTGTTTGTTATGCTTTAATCTAAATCGTTCTGTCTTTGTTGCACCTTTTGAAAATACTGTATCTTCAAGGTGTACAAGTGTTGTATTTTATAGCTTGTATTTCCTGTTGCACTTGCATTTGAATTTCTATTATGCTTCATTCCATTTTATTGTCACACCAGGTCATAGTCAGTTTTTTAAAATCCTACTGCTAATATCTTCTTTTTTCGTATAGAGCATGGGAATCTGTTTTATAGGAGAAAGGCATTTTGAAAAGTTTATTCTTGAGGTAAGGAACATTTTGTTATCGGATATTGTGGAAATATGTAGTGCTTGTGGACAAGTTTATCTACTCACTATCTTTGGGATGCTTTATTATTATTATTAATAAATAATAATAATAATTATTATTATTATTATTATTATTATTATTATTATTACATCCAGTGTATTGCTTTGAGTGTTGTTCAAAGAAGATATGGACTTCTGTATTTTATTTAGATAGAATCTGGGTCTGATTTTAAAATGAGCTTTTTGTTTTAGTATTTAGACCCTCATCCTGGAAACTTTGTATCTGTAGAAGACGGGAAGATCATGGGAACTCACAAAGGTAAGTCAACGATTTCCGTGAACAGTGGAAGAAAAAGGTTTTAAACAGTCAGAAAATATGTTTTTTTATTAGGATCATACTTATAATTTTCTTTATATCAGGGGTATACTAATTGCAAAGGTTTTTGAACAGGAAAGCTAACAATATTGTATGATAGTCTCCAGTAGCTGTATCATACTGAGCCTCCTGCTGTGCATCAGCATACCATTAAATCAATTATAGTACATCCTCATCTTGTATTATATACCACGAATTACCTTCCTTAAAGTGAATACAGTAATATTTATTAAGTAGCATGTTTATTCAATTTGGAATAATATGGAAAGTTTTTGTTGTGTTTCCTTCCTGCTTTGACTGATACTGTTTTCTTTGTTCTGGAGGTTGGTTTACATTTACCTTGGGGCAGAGGGCCAGAATAGGTGGGCAGAGAGATGCTTGGTTTGTTGTGGATAAGGATATAACAACAAGCGACGTCTTTGTGGTAAGCTTAAACTAAGATTAGTATTGTTATTAGCACATTTTAATAGAAGCACACATTGTAATTATTATTATTGTTATGTTTATCTAGTACTCCAAATTGTTGCCGAAAAGCATTTTAGTCATATCAGCCAAATTCACAGCCAGATGTATTGGTTTTTAGAAAAAAATGATCAGTTATTTTGAAGGAATCTGTTTTCTAAACTCTTGTCATTTTGTTTTTATTTGTTTTTATTTTATTTTTTTTACCAACCACAAATCTGGTTTTGCTTAGTATGTATGTTTTCCTACCAAAGTTGTAAGCAGTAGTAAGCTATACAAGTACTATTTTAAAATTATATCTGATGCACAGGTTGTACATTTAGAGGACATGTTTTTTTTTTTTTTTTTTTTTTAGCATTGTGTATATATTTTTTAAATTTCTCTTTGCTAGGCACCGACCACAAATCACCCAGCTTTGTTCAGAGACACTTTACGCACAGGCAGGTTTCACTGGATTGCTGAGGAACCCCCTGCTGAACTTATAAAAAATAAAATGATGGAATGCAATTTCCGTTTCCTCCACCAGATGCCACTTGGTAAGAGACAGTCCCTCCACCCACTCATTTGATGTATCTGCTACTACTGAAGTATTGTCAAATAAATAATGCACTAAGTATACACACAATTCTGGTTAATACTAGATATTCTTTACATGTTACATATGATCAAGTAACACACATTGTGTATAGTATTATTATTTAAAGATTTTTCTTAAATATTTTAATATTATACATTTTATTTAATTACATTTTTTGGTAATTTTATTTATTTTTTTCAGAACCATGCACAGTAACTCTTAACATGGACGGTTCAGTTTGGGTGACACTTGTTAAGCCAGTCAGAGCGCTAACACCTGGGCAGGTAAATATAGGAATAATACTATTTCAAACTGCCTTTACCGCACTCAAGAAAATCATTACTTAAAAAGAACAAAATACTATGGTGGTAAAAACTGTTGCTGTTATTGTAGAATTTTGAAACAGAGGACAGTACTACCTCTCAACAACTAAATAACAAGTCTGGAATAATGCATGCTTTTTTAAAGTGTATTTACTGTACTGTACGGCACTTTAAAGATCAACATAATATTATAAAATATGGTATTGTTATCCACCATATTCATTTTCAATAACGTTTTTAATACCAGTAATTTTCCATTAGTGCTTGCAGTCTAGCAATCATTTTGTCAGCCTGTCATTCTTACCTACAGGTTGTTATTTAATACCACTTATGTGGCTTCACAATCAAAGAGATTAAGGCAATTTTTGCCAGTTGCATTTGTACTTTTTTTTTCTGAAGTGATCCCCTAAGTAGCTGCCAAGAGCTCTGATGGACATCTTTTGGCTTTGCCTGTTCTGCTTGGCAACAATCCAAAACCTATTGAAAAAAGGCTTTGGCAACTGACAGTACAATAAGCAACATTTTTTGGTTACTGATCCTTGCTAACAAAGACTCAGTGTGCTCCAGTACAGCCTCTAGCTGTTTTCGTTTTATTCTTGTGCCAGCCTCAGCTACTAGACTAATCCCTCAACATGCAGGACTAATGGTTGATGGGACTTTTCTGTTTGTCTTTCAGTTTGCTGTGTTTTACAAGGGTGATGAGTGCCTTGGAAGTGGAAAAATCATCCGCCTCGGCCCCTCAATGTACACCTTGCATCAGGGACAAGAGAGAATGAAAGTGGCAGAAACCGCCCCAGCTAAAACAGACCAGAGTTCGAAACCAGCAAGATGATCATAACGTCATAATACCAATAATAACATTAACTTAATATTCATATTAAAAAAAAAAAAAAAAAAAAGCAGCTTAGGTCAATTGCAGAATACCAGTGATTTAATCCACATCAAGTATCTTTACTAATTTTATCCTGATTGCATCGTTGCAAACAGATGATCCCGGTAACCGGTTTAACTGACTGGAACAAGTTAGATCGATAATGGGGACTGATGTAACTTAAAAAAAAGGATGGTGAGTAAGTAGATTCAAGAAAATGCACAGAGTCCTTTTCTTCAATCAGTTGTTAGGTTTATTGAAATATGCAGGGAGCCTGGTCCCAGGTACAGGACAAACAGAATACTCGTTCTTATAATTTTTGCATGACATTAAATACCCTTCTGTATAGATGGTCCACCTCCTCTTTCTCTGACACTTAACCAGTAGCAAATGTACAACACGTTATTCTGTTACCATGTACTATATGTATTTAATTTAGTGTGTATGTGTGTGTAGTCTTGTGTGACAACCTCTTAACTCAGTGCATTCTTCAAACCCCTAGTGCCCCAAAAGGTCCATACATCTAGTTTTTGTCATCTTCCTTGTTCATATCTCTCCGTTTTGCTTGAGACCCTTTGAGTCCAGTGGCGTCATCTCTTACTCTCCCTGAGAACCTTTGGGTCCAACTCCAGTCCCTAGGAGCCTTTTAGCTCCTTTATGCTTTGCATTCCAAAAGTCTTAGAGCCTGGCCCCTTCTGGTTCACAGCATTGTTATCTTATTAGCTTGCAGTCAGTGTTGGGCAAGAAGCTTGTAGACACAAGGGCTCTATCAATTGTTAGCAGTACATGCAATTTGAACCAAACAGTCTGCTATCTGCAATATTAGTCTTTTTTCAGAAAAGAACACCAGTATAGCTCTGCCAGTTCACATGTGTAGCAAACAGCAAATCAATTCTCAATCCATGTTTTCCAACAGGGACTAATCTACAGCTATGGCCAGAAGTTTTGCATTGTCCTATAGAATTAACCAATTTTGCTTCATAAAGCCAAATGAAACTGGCGGAATAATGTCATGTTAATATGTTAAATTACATACGGCTCTGTAGTTTTGCATATACTTAAAAAAAACAAAACAACAAAAAAAAAAAACTTGTAAATTGAAAAATGTGACATTTCGAAATCTAGCATGAAACACTAATCAGGATTAAATTGGATACAGCTCTTGGAACGGTTGCCAATGCTAATTTAGGACATTTAATTTGGACGTCACTTTGTTTAATTGGGATACGGTATTTTCAAATGATGAACAAAGATTGCCTTTCGGAGCAAGACAGGTCTGCATAGCACAGTGCAGTGGGTGCGTAAGTACGTGATTACGTTGTGACTTGCGTAAACCACGTAGAACTCTTAGGAGCTGGAGTCTCCTGTGGTTACCCAGGCTGCTGTTGCAAAGACAGTTGGCGTGTCAACATCACAGCTGCCTCGCCTTGTGATGAGATGTGATTTTATTATTTTTTCAGGTAGAAAAAAAAAAAAAACAGCGATTTGTTTTGTTAATAAAAAAAATAAAAAAAATCATTATGTGATGTGATTTCATTCTTCTTTTCATTTAGAAATAAAAAGGTTGACTAAAGTCATCTCAAATGCCTCTGGTTTAATTAGGACACACTCTTATTCAGGATATTTTTTAATTCTTGTAATCCACATCTACATGGATTAAGGAGTGGTTAACATGTAGAAAACAGAAAGTACTGATTAGAGGAGAAACCTCAGCATGGAGTGAGGTAACCAGTGGAGTACCACAGGGATCAGTATTGGGTCCTCTGCTATTCCTAATCTACATTAATGATTTAGATTCTGGTATAGTAAGCTAACTTGTTAAATTTGCAGACGACACAAAAATAGTGGCAAATACTGTTGCAGCATCAAAGGTCATTCAAAATGATCTAGACAAGATTCAGAACTGGGCAGACACATGGCAAATGACATTTAATAGAGAAAAGTACTGCACGCAGGAAATAAAAATGTACATTATAAATATCATATGGGAGATACTGAAATTGAAGAAGGGATCTATGAAAAAGACCTAGGAGTTTTTGTTGACTCAGAAATGTCTTCATCTAGACAATGTGGGGAAGCTATAAAAAAGGCTAACAAGATGCTCGGATACATTGTGAAAAGTGTTGAATTTAAATCAAGGGAAGTAATGTTAAAACTGTACAATGTATTAGTAAGACCTCATGAGGAAAAGGAGATTTCGATTTCCAACATCCTTCAAAAACAATGTACACTGCACTATTTCAAATTAAAGTGTTTATCTTAGAGTTGTAAATTAATAATGTACTGTACTTTTTTTTAACACAAAGTGATCAGTCAGATGATAATATTTTTGTATCTATAATCAGATGTATTTTGAGGTATTTGGTGAGCAATATAGCTAAAGTTTAGTAACATCTGTTCAGGGCATCAGTAAGTATAAACCCTTGAATGTTCAAACTGATGCCATGGTGAACATCTCATTGTGCCATTTGCAAGTACAGACCCATTTTTGTGAAATGAGGTCAGCAGTGAATAAGCTGACAATGTATGTAGAACACACAATAAATAGGCCATACTCCATTTATTACAGTAATTATTTTTCTGCTGAGCAGTAAACAGACAATTGTATGTAGATTGTCAAGGCCATTATGTCTCACACCGAAACAAAGTTTCAACAGTATCATAACCACACCTGGGACTTTGGGCGCCGCAGAAGGGATTATAAAGGCATTGATAAACTATATATATATATATATATATTATATATATATATATATATATATATATATATATATATATATATATTCTCCCTTATGTGTAGCACATACTGTACAACTGTATTAAATGCAATGCTCATAATATTGACATCTGTTGGTTGGTCCAATGAATATATCTGGATTATTGAAGCATTGTAAACAAACTTCTGAGTGTATGTAACACCAAACAAGCGCCTCTTCATTGCAGATAAGAGTTTTTTTGTTTTCACAAAGACCAATGTATTTGCACTGATTTGGTTGCTCTACTGACAGAAATAGGCAAATATATTTTTTGGTATAATTAACTGATAAAGAAAATGAGCTATAGTATAGCTGACAAAACATCTGAATGATCAAAGAAGAAAAAGGTGTTTCTGCCTGTGACAGAGATCAAATGATTCTTGGTGTTACATCTCCTTCCCGACCTGTGAGGGCGCTGTACAAAAGGAACACAGGACCCTTAACTAAATGGCATGATAATTTATTCCTTACGGTAGGTGGAAGTCGGTCATTTAGGAAGGGGGTACCCAAGCTCAATGACCCGGACAGGAAATGACGTGGCATCTGAGGACTGGAGAAGCGGAAGCGCTCGTTAACCTAATAGTTATGAGCAAGGGTATAAATAAGGGGTGTAGTGTAAGTGATCTGTTCCTTGGTAAATAGTTAGTGTTAACCTACAAGGAGTCTGTATTGCTGTATAGTGAACAGTGAGTTTTGTATTGTGTTTGTTAACTATCATCTGTTTTTTTAATAGACTACCAGTAGCACGATCCAGAGCTGTAGCGAAAGCCAGCATAAACCCAGACATCACTTTTACCCTGTTCATAATTGTCTGTGTGATTCTTACCTGCACTGCACCTGTATCCACTCACCACTTTGCCGCTATACATTTATAGGCTAGAAAATGTATGTTTTTACTTTCTAATTGATTAGACACCATGTCATATGGTATCACTTAAAATAACTACACACGACACACATCAAGAGCCAGGCTGCTGATCCAAACATATATCAGTACTTGAGCCAGTATGGCTCTGATGTGTGTGTGCACGCTCACGCATTTTAATACAATACAATCTAATGTGAATTATTATGAAAAAAACTGAAAAACGCGTGATAAAAAATTAGCTTTCAAAAGTTAGTGATTACTTTATGGTTATGTCAAAAAGTAAAGCTTTATTTAAACAAACCAAGTGTTTTTTAAACTGTCCTTAAAGGAACACTTAGGAAGGCAAATTGTAGAATATGAACGGTTTTACTGCTGGTGCAAAACTAAAAGTGCTGCTTTTATACCATTTTGAAAGAGAAGTATACAAAACAATAAATTCAAAATTTCATTTTAATTTTTACAATATTACAATTGTGTTTTTACAGTGTTATGCACAATAATAAATATACATTTATTAAAAAACAAAACAAACAAAAAAAAACCTCCAGTGTCTTTTGTCATAGAAATGTCTTCCATTATGAAAATTGAAATACAAATTCGGATTAAAATTAAGAACAAAAAAACCCTACATCCACTGGGGCAAAATATACACGTGTGAATTGCTGAAACACTAAAACCTGAGCAATCCACCCAATTTTACAGTATTACTGATGAAGATGTAGTGGTACCAAGCCATGTAAGAGACGTACTTGCTATAAGTGATAAAGCAAACTATAAGGACTTTGCTTTTGTTATGTAAGACCGTGTACACTTGTGAATTGCACTTGGAGTTAAGGTGTGACTACAGCCTTTTAAAATATTAACATACTGATTCAGAACTACATGCACAACCAAAATATATAGAAACTAAGACATAGTTTTAAAGCAGCTTATTAATTATTATATTATTTCTCTTCAGCTAATGGAGTATTTTTAGCTGCCATTTCATTAAACCAACTAGAACTCAATTCAGTTCAAATTAAGCGTATTTGCTGATAGATGTATTGACACATTTTCAACTGCTATGCAACATCTTTAAAACATTACTGTAAGAACTGAATGCACTTTGTTATTCCTTAATGAGTGTTTTTCAACAGCATTAGGGCAAACTGGTCACAGATTCCAACCTGGTAGTTATGGCCTATTATTTTCTGTGGGGGGGTGCTGCTAAAAAAAAAAAACAGAACAGTTTAGTTTGAAAACTCTACTGGAACAGCAATGACATTTAAAAGTAGGCTTTCCAAGTTCAGTCTTCAAACTAAATGGAGCACACCTCACAGAAAACTGATGCTTAGTTAACCTCTTTGTAAAACTGTCTTAAGGCTCACAATTTGAATGCTGACATTATTGATGGCTTATTGCTGACACTATGTTACCATGAGGAAAAGGGTTTGATTATTTGAATACCTCGATTTAGGTTGGGTGCTGATATAATGGTTTTATAGAAGACCAGCAAAGAAAGCAAAATCCAGGCATTTCCTTTTTTGTACAATTCTTTTTGACATTAAATCATAAAACACACCAACTTCAAGTACAATTGTGCAATCATTACTTTATACAGCATATAAAAAACAGAAAAAGTATTCCATTAAAAATCTCTTGTAACAAAAATCAACATAAAAAAGGGATTTAAAATATACAAATGCATTTTTTTTTTGCGAAGAAAAAGTTAAAATACAAAATATATAAAAATTATGAACAATTTACACATCAAATGCATTCATTTAAGACATTTATTTTTTTTATCCCAAAAGACAGGAACAGATAGAAAATGACACATTGTGAGTTTTGCAGTTCTTTAGGGCGATGACTTCATATTGATTCATATTGCAAAGAAGTCTTATTTCTTGTAAGAATTCTCTAAATGGATCATATAGTAGTCCATTTGAGTATGGCTGCCATCTATACCAACCATGTTCCTTGGTTAACAGCAGAAAGGTCATGTCACCAAGTGACAGCAGCACGAGGCAGTATATTCACTGCCAACATCTTTTTTTTTTCAGCAGACTTTAATAAAATGTCTTGGTCTACCCTGCTCAGTGGTCATTCACCTCTTCTGGTAGTTTGGCACAACTCACACATTCATTCTAATACAGCTCCCATTGATGCAGTTGCGTGCATTCCCTTTTCCAGCAGTCACAAGTCTGCAGTAATATCTCCACAGGAACCAATCCAAAGTGGCGCATAGTACACGGGATATGGTTCTACTGAGCTGACAAGGGTGAGACACCAGTCCCTTGTGAGTGCAATAATCTTATCGAGGTGAATCAGATCGAAGTTTCATTGCTTCCACTGCAGAGGAGAAAAGGGAGGCAGACGGAAACATGCAGGATTAGGGTGATTAGGGCAAGCAGGTACGCAGGCAGATAATGATGGTCTAAACTACTACTACCTTTTTATAATGCCATGCAGTGACAAAGTGACAACAAAACCTAGGGTTAGTATTTAATGGTAACATTTATATGTGCAGAACTAAAAAGTAACCAGTTCCTAGAGTTGATAAAAAAAAGTCTAACATTTACATTCAATTCAAGTAAATGGCTGAGGCCCCATTCAATAAGCAGCCCCCTGTCTTAAGCAAAACATGAATTGCCAGCCCCTCTTAGGTGACTGGATAATTCAGGTTTTGCTGAACATGGGTTTATTAATGGGAATAAAGGACCTAACTAAACAAATTGCCATGCCTCATTAAGTGGGTACTACAGTTCTAAAGTAAGGAAACCCTTGTTGTGCTCAGAATTTGCTACAACACGTTTCTGGTGATGGTAGCATTTTTTTTTTTTTTGCGTTATCCCTTCAGGTTTCAAAGAAGTCCATTCACCAACACTTGATGTGAGTGTTTCTGTTGTACTTACTCTGAATCAGATGTGTCCCCATTTACAATCCCCACTCTAACATTCATTGCCACTCCATTTTGCTGTTCTCTTGACTGCTGCCTGTGTGGCTGTTTTATAAGTACACCAGTGCCTGGGGCTGATCGGGTCCCATCATTGGACCCTATAGAAGATGTCCGTGACGGAATGGTGGGTGGATTGTAATCGGAAAGCTTTTCTCTGAGCCGGTTTGTCATATTCTTATCTGTTAGAGGCGGTGGGTACTTGATTTTGTTTTTGAGAATACCTGATTTAAAAAAAAAAAAAAAGTTAGGTCCCTGGAAAGCATTATAAAAGTTAAAGGCATGGATCCATTATAATTAATTGTTGTTTTTTTTTTTTTGGAAAGCTTGTTTCTTCACTTTTACTATTTATCTTGCTGGCAGAGAACACAGATCTATTGTGTCAGTCTCCTGGATTATAGTGAGAATCCTATCGAGTATCTTTACCGCCACAAGAAAACACTTTGTCACCTGGAGCAATTCACATCAGTAGAAGTGCACTTGTCAAAACATTTTCCCACCACTTTTTATAAGCCCTCCTGTTTTGTCCCTGGGATAAAGTAACATACTTAGTTTAGTAAGGGACTTGCCTTTTCTCTGTTCTGGCTGATGGTTGGAGTTTTGCTGGGGTGCAGTCTCTTTCAAAAGCTTGTCTTTCTCCTGTGGTTCCTCCTCTATGTGGTTGAGTTTGTTTTCTTGGTGAAGTTCAACGCTGACCTTGGTTTCCACCTTGAGCTTGTCTGAACCTCCTGGGTCCTCGCTGTCACTGGCTGTTGTACATTCTTTGGGCAAGTGCGGTTTCACGTGATTGGTCACAACATCTGCTGGATCAGAAGAGAAGCGAGAAAAAGTGCTCAGAATTGAAGTAACATTTATGTAAATATTCGTTAACTACCAGCTGTAAATCTGGAACAAAAAGAACCCAACTCAACCGTTTACTACATGGATGAAAAACTAGGATGGCATCTCGATTAAATCAGCAGATCAGTTTAGGGTACTAGAAGCACTCATCACTCAATTACTTTTGATTTAAAAATAGTTATCAAACCTGTCATAATTCCACTGATAAGGCAGTAAAGATAAGACTAGCTCAATCAATACAAGGCAATCTACAGTTTCCATCTTATCAAAACAATCCTAATGTACAAATAGTCTACTTTTATGCTAGCATATGCAGAATTTGTTTTATGTCGTAACACAATATATAAATGGTTATAACATAAGTTTCTTATCTCTCAACTGCTTTTGCACCTACTTCAAACTACAGACCATAGTAGTGAAAGTTACAATATAATTACCTTACAAACCCTGCTCTTCAATAATACAGTTCATTGAACTGGAAGTGATTTGACTCGCACTAGTTACCATAACAATGAGATCTTTAGTCACATTACTTTCAGTACAGAAAGCACTCATGCATTACTTAAGTTACTCTTAGCTGTTATCACAGAACCTGCATTTTTCTGCATTCCCAGATTGTAATTTAAGCCTCTAGGAGCAGGCCCTTATTTATTTGACAATGGTAACAAATATCCTTGTAATTTGCAGGGCAGATACTGTAAATAGTTTAAAATGACATAGCCTCATTATTAAACTGAAGATATGTTCCACCTCATATGTTTTCATTTTGTTAGGAACCCCTTTTCCTTCAAAATACAAACCAAAAAACGAACACAACCAACACTCCATTCTCTAAATAGAGCCACAAACAGTTTGGGTTGACTATCACACCACCAAACTGTTCTTTGCTGTTGTGTTTTTTTTTTTTTTTTTTTAAATATAAATTTAGACATTGCCATTTTTTTACCTCGGTTTTTTACCCAATTTGGTATGCCCAATTATTATCTGTAACCTCGGCTCACCGCTTGCAACCCCCCTGCCGACTCCGGAAACGAGGGCTGGAACACACGTCCTCCGAAACGTGCTCCTGCCAATCGTCATTTTTCACACTGCGGATCCACAGCGATCACCCTGCACTCCACACAAAGAGCGCCTTTACTGGATGCGCCAATCGGGAGCCCCCACCGATATGTTTCTTTTACCTTTCGGAGTGCTGTGAAGTGGCTGTCTCTCGTTGTTTTTAGGTGTTGTTGGATTCCACTTGGGCTTCAACCGAGTGTCATCATCTTCGCTGTCGGATGAATGCGAGGAGGCATAGGAACTGCTGTGCTCGTCCGCAGAGAGCTCGCTGTCCGAGTCAGAGTCATGGTCTGTAAGTGTAAGGAAAAGTATCGCAAATATGTTCCACATATCTCTTTTGAGGCTAAGCAAGATAAAAACAAGTATGTTCGTAACAGCAACCCCTGCCACAACTGTTAATTTGAGATATCTATAGCATGAAAATATATATTCATATATCCTCACATGCGGACATGCTTGATGACTTGCGATACAGAATATCAAAACCAAGTTTTATCAAGCTGGATAAGCATTTCTCTATATGTATATTAAACCATGTACAATACACTGCTCCCCTTTATAACACCATAGTTACAAAACTGTGCTGTTTGTGCTTCGTGTAGTAGCATAATGAAAGTGCTTGTGGAATGGCATTATGGGGTAAATGGGATCCACAACCATGCTGCTTTATAATAGGTTCAGCAGTAAAGAGGTGCTCTGTAAATACACTCACACAGGCCCCTCTGCTTCAAATGTGCACAACAACGTGTACTCTTTAGAATATGTGTACACTGTAAAAGTCAATATTGAATCAGAACAGGGCAAGTATTTTTATAATTACAAAAAACATGGGACTTTATGTATGTAGAATTACAGAGGATCAGACTTTGTGATCCCTTTGTTAATGAATATATAGTGCACATTCAAATTGATTTCAAAGTGAAAGTCTTGGCCAGTACCTTCAGTCTTTGTTGGGTTGCAGTGGAATTTGCCAGAGTCTCCTTCAGTCAGCCCCAGTCTTGCAGTGCTTGATGAAATACTTGGTTTCTGAACAGAGTCCTCCCTAAAAGAGTTACATTTAAAAATACAATAAATGCCTCTGTCTTTCTTATCACAGTGGATGTGAAATTGTGCCACGGTCCAATTTTGTAAGAGCTTCCTACTATTATATCTGAATTAAATTTCTACACTTTTGGGATTAATATTTTATTAAAGTCTGTCTCCAGGGATAAACCCATGAGATGCATGGTCTTGTGTTCACTTGAGAATGATGGAGCTGTTAAGAGTTTTTCAAGCTTATTTAGCATACTGTAGCTCATGTTGATGTTGACTGGGCTGGAAGAGAGCCAGTCTATTAGAGATAATGGGAATTTTTATTAGGGGTCATTTACGATTGTGTACATTAATACAAGAGTAAATACAGCGCAGTTAACCCTACTATTGTAACACATTGACAGCATTATTTATTAGTTTAGTCTGGGGTCGCTAGGAGATTGTGGAATTTATGGAGTATTTGGTTATGGGATACATTCCTGCTTTTTTTTTAAATTTAAATATTCTCTACTTCTGTGCCGCAGTACATCATTCATGCACTGGATAAGCATGACTAGGATACACCTTGCTTTTGAGCTTAGGTACATTCTGGGTTACAGCTTTTGAAAACTTTAGTAAAACTTTATGGCAGACTAATATGCTGGAAGACATAGTTGATATAATTAAATCTCCTAACATATATCGTTGTCTATACTGCTTCGATCAGCTAATCCAAATATTAAACTGTCAAAGTTATCATACATATGTTCTACATTGCAGAACATGTTTTGTTTCTAGTGTGTAAGTGCAGTATAATCATGCCCTGCGAGGTGAATGCAAGCGCAACCCAGTAAGAAATAAAGAGCGCAGCGCAAAGGAAGCTGCAGGTACAAGCTACGAAAAGAAGCTGTTCTGCAATCGCTTACAGGATTAGCTAGATTAGTAGAAAATTTAAAAGAAAAGTAGGAGCACCATGCACCCATCACCTGATTACCTGAACATGTAAGCAAGATAGCTGCTGTGGCTCTTGGCTGACCTGACAGTGCTATCGAGGGAAGCGGTGGACTCTCCAATGGTGGTGCGGTACATGTCTGGTTCATCTGTGTACGTGTTATTGCAGTTCAGTGATCGCTGGAAATAATTGGGATAACAGGCTTATTGCAAGCATTCATTTGCAGTATGCAGTCCCACCTGTGCCTTTACTTGTAATGCTAAAAGTAGCTAAACATTTGTTTTCATAAAATAAATAGTTTCAACTTTTACTTGAGCTAATGATGGCTGAAACATTTTCAGGAAATATGATGTTTTTTAAATTGTTCCTTGTGACACTGAAAAGTAGACTCTTACTGAGAAACTGTACATTGCTTTCTGAAGTTCAACATACTAGTGGTAATTAAGCACATTTGCAAAAGTGCAATAAAGCAAAATGTGTCTTTAATAACCAGCCTGTTGGAGGTTGACTACTGTTCATTAGGTTACACGTTAACTCAAATGTGCTGATTGATAACACAATCTTAACAGCATATCTAACTCTGGTAGGGAGCAAACACAACGGCAAAAGTAACTAAGTCATTTTAATCTTTCAGTTTGGTACTAATGTCTGGTGAGCTTTTCCTAACTTTCCATTTAAATCCAAAATGCACACAGACTCCTTTTGTAACCTACTGTTAACAGAGACGTTCTTGTTGTCATGGACTCATTGGGTAGAGATTTCTTCCCAGTTAGTGTGTTCTTTAAGTGTTTTCTCACTTCTTTGTTAAAAATACAGTGGAAGAAGAAAATAACTATTCCCTGAAATAGAAACAAATAGAAATATGTTAATGTCATGTTTAACTTACAGTGGGACAAAACATATAACACTATTGATTTAACTAAACCACAGAGATTAAAGATATCTGTGATATCCTGGTGACTTTTAAAAAGTTCAAACCACCTTTGTGGCCTCATCCCTATGTTCAGAACAAATGTGGTATATTTTACATCCACTGGGGGTGTTGCAAAGGGACAGGTTAATGGTTACACACTGGTGTACCAGCTGGACTTGGAGAAAAGACATGTTTGCTTTACACATTACCGGGATATGTTGCCAGAAACAGAAAATAATATACAAAGTGATTGTAAACAAAAATAAGAATACATTAGCTGAGATATGTGATATTTCAAACACATGCCAAGTTTTAGTAAAATGTATTGATGTTGAAATAAAACACAAGCTGTATTTTCAATACCTGTAGACAACTGAATATGGCAAAGAGATAATGAAAGGTCATCACATCGTCGTTTACTGCCATCAAACCGAGCAGCCAGGTAGCACTGATGAGTAGGAGCAGGAGGAAAGCGGTGCGCAGGCTAGAGCTAAAAAGACACACGTAGAAATAACTGGTTTTATTTCAACTCTTGTTCTGTGTTGCCACTATCTGCACCAAAAATGTTACACTTTAAATAAAAACAACTTTGGGGTTATGTAACACACACTACACCATACAAAAAGCTAATGGACCAGGCATATGTGATTTTATTAATGTACATGTAATGTGTGTTGTATTGATTTGAAATTTGTTGCATAAATGGCATTTAGAAAGTGGAAGGCTTAGTAAACTAAACTGTACATAACATGTAGGACAGTCTTCATGTTAAATATCTCACTAGCAGCATTACATTTTAATGAGAACATTTCCAAGTCATTACTCACATGACTCCGGTCTTTTCAAATGTTCTATTCTTTCTTCCACAAGAAGCCTTTGCAGCTAGTACAAAGATCACTATATTGACCTGTCAGTAAAAACAAACAGTTATACATATTGAGTAATGAATACATGTACTCTGTTGGTGTGTGTGTGTGTGTCTATATATATATATATATATATATATATATATATATATATATATATATATATATATATATATATATATATATATATATATATATAAAAATCTGTCATTACTTCTGGGTAATGTTCTGTATACATACACTCTCAACAATTTATGATCAAAGGCATGAGTAATTCTTTCCTTCATAATAGATATAAAAAATGTAATTGCTTTTTTAGATCGCTAGTTCACAATTACCCATTCAAGCACCCATTTCTACTTTATAGCTGCTGTAGTGCAGGGCAGATAAATCACTATACAGTACATTTTAATTACTGTACCCATCTATATTACAAGACTGTATTCGTTTAGAAGAATAAAATATATATGATACACACACACACACACACAGTACTAGTCAAAAGTTTGAGTACACTTGCTGGAAACTAGGCTTTTTTCATAATTGACAATGTTTTACGTCGTATACGTTTCTGTAAATACTTGAAAATGAAAAAACATGTTACGATATACAAAACAAAACATAAGGAGTATCAAAGCAATGTTCAAGAAAATTAAAAATTGTCTCTAAATCTTGGATTCCTCAAAATAGCCACCCTTTGCCTTAATAACAGCCTCACAAACACAAGGCCATTGGTTAACAAGTTTCAGCAGGAAATCACCCGACATGTCTTTCCAGCTCTTCGGCAGCAATTGCAAGAGATGTAGGGCGCTTGTGGGTAGCTTTGCTTTGACTCTTCTGTCCAGTTCGTCCCATACATGCCTCTGAAGTATGCTATGATAGCCATGCTGGTTGAGCTTGCCATGGACTTGGTAAAGATCACCAACTCTGTCACCAGCAAAGCAACCCCAGACCATGACACTGCCTCCTCCATGTGTGACATTGGGAACGACACATGCAGAACTCATGCGCTCACCCTCTCTGAGTCTTACAAATACTCGACGGTTGGACCCAAATATTTCACATTTTGACTCATCGGTCCATAAGACCAACTTCCACTCCTCAAACATCTAGTTTCTGTGTTTTTTGGCCCAGGCATGTCTCTTCCTCCTTTTCTGCACTCTTAACAATGGTTTCTTTGCAGCAATTCTTCCAGTTAGGCCAGCTTCACGCAATCTCCTCTGAACAGTTGATGTTGAAACATCTGTACTTCTAGTAGCATTTAGCTGAGCTTGTATTTCAGGGGCAGTTAATCGCTGGTTTCGCAGACTTGTGACTCGAATTAACTTGTTCTCTGATTCTGAGGTCACCTTTGGCCTGCCTGACCTTGTTTGGTCCTCATGAGTGCCAGTTTCTTCAAATCGTTTGATGGTCTTGGCCATAGCAGTTACAGGCACTTGCAAAGTTCTTGCAATTTGTCTTAAAGATTGACCTTCATTTCTTAAAGTAATTACAGACTTTTTTCTTTGCTTAACTGAGCGTATTTTGTCATTTTCTGCTCCCTTACATTCAGGAATGACAAACTTGTGCCTATGCTACCTATATTTATAACAATCATGGACCCTCACCTGTTAACAATAATTGGTGACAAAAGGTTAATTAGGTAACATGCTAGTTAACTCAGAGAACATCTAACAAAGACACTTTTATACTTAGG
Organism: Polyodon spathula; assembly: GCF_017654505.1. NCBI lineage: Eukaryota > Metazoa > Chordata > Actinopteri > Acipenseriformes > Polyodontidae > Polyodon > Polyodon spathula. The sequence continues at coordinate 30,924,213 of NC_054541.1, read as the reverse complement.
CCAGTGTTCTATATATATACATATATATATATATATATATATATATATATATATATATATATATATATATATATATATATATACACACACACATATATATATATATTATATATATATATACACACACACACACATATATATATATATATATATATATATATATATATATATATATATATATATATATATATATATATATATATATATATACATACACATACACACACACATAATTTTCAATGAACAGTACAAGTGAATTTATACAAGACAAATATCAATAAATACATTTCATTGGATACTCACAAGTACCACTAGTGAAATGGGTCCTGCAAAACTCCAAATGAGAGTATCGTGAACAGAGAGCCAGCAAAAGTCTGGATTGCCATATCCCTGTGGGTCTAGGCCTACCGCAAGACCTATAAAAACACACAAACACAACAATGGTATTAGAAGAATAAAACTAAACTGTACACTAACCAGACACGCCTTTCTTTTTTTTATGTGGGAAAGAACATGCTGGTCCCTGTTAAAAACTCTTTACATCAATAATTTTACACACAAACTTTTACTGGGTTTGAACATAGGCCAGACTTTTGTTATGCTCACTCCCAGAGTAGTTTAAAAGATAAAACCTGTGTCTCCGAATCACCTACACAAATCGAAGCATTGCAACACAATGGAAGTCAGAGTTTTGCAGAAAAGAAAGCTATAATTTGTACAGTTTTTCCTATCATTACTATTATAAACATTCACCTGTTATGACGGCAGGGATCCCCCAGCCAATGGCATAGTAGAATCTCATGTGCCCGTGATTGATGTTCCTAACTTCGGTAAGCATCCGGTAGATGTGCAGCCCCTCCACAAACATCCAGGCAAAGGTGCACATGTAGAAATAGTGGAGGAGGATAGCAATCACCGTGCAGACAAACTGAAACACATAAGCCAGTGTTGTCAGTAACAGCTGGAGAGATCTACTACACACAGACATTGGTCTTCAATACCAGACTACCACATGTAATGAGGACTTAATGTAAAGGCAATTATGAAGCTGTGGAGTTACACTGTAGTCCTAATACTGTTACACAGAGCTTAGTACTGTTACTGTTACATATCCATATTTTCCCCCATCTTTAACAATTCAAATGGCAGGTACGCTGTTCAATTACCTAGCTGCCCGAAGGCAGCTTCTACTTACAGCATGTTGGCTCATGCTTTTTAGAAGAGCCTGGGAAGGTTTTTCCATTACTTTTTAAAAGCAAACATAAAACCACAAAGTATGATTCATTTAATGCAACCACTGCTAAAGCATGAGATTTGGAGTCTCTCCCTAAATCTACTGTTGCCTGACAGACTGATAGAGACTGGGCCCTATGCCAGCCAGGATTTATTTCTAAACTGTGGTGCTGCCTGCTTTTTCTTATTCATGTTAAATCAGAGTATGGCTCATTGGGCCTGTCCTGACAACAGGTAGCTAAAAGGTTCAAGTAGAGCGACTATCACACACAGCAGACACCACACTTTAACACTTAACATCATAATGTAAACAGCGTACCGTGGATCCCCCAGGTAAAACATCTGAATACACAATTAGCACACCCACACTTATCAGTCAGAATTTCAACACACTCGCTCCACCTTCAGATGACACAACGGCTTTCTACCTTTGAACCAGAGGGTCACCTTCTTTTAAAAAAAAAAAAAGCATTCCAGCTATTTGGTAGGGTTTGCTTTCTATGACAAGTGAGTTGAACCAAAATCGGTTTAAAATCGCGATGATTTACCAAAGACAGTTCATCTAAGGCGCAACACCTCTCTACGTTTTGCCTGCGACATGAAGACAATAAATAAGTATCTTGCCCTGGATCACTTAAGCCTTAAACTATGGATAACTTGCGAAATGGTTCCTGATCCATTACGTTAAAATCCTCAATCATATTTCTAAGGTAAAACTAAGAGAAAGAGGCTATCACCTATTGCCTGTAGACTGCTGCACTACAGATTAAGGGTTAAAGTGTTGAAACAGGCTTCTAATCAATGGTAAATGTCTGTCGGATTTCAGAAACACTATCCTATGAAACCTGTGATGGAGTAAATCTGGTGTTGATATCTACTGTAAAATTACTTCCTGAATATCACCTTCAAAATTCTGTGCCTTCAAAAAGATCCAGTATGTTGACAGATTTGTTCAGGTCAACATTACTCCTCTGTGCCAAGTAATTCTCCGTTGTTATTCCTTTTGCAAGCGTTCGATGTTATTAAGACACTGTAGGCAATGCAGTTTATTTACACACTGTTTGTATAAATTCTATTCCGCCCTTTTTATCTAAGAAGATGATGTAGGTTCAGTAGAGTCAAGTGAGTTTAGTAAATTTTATTGTAGAAGCAATCGCCATCAAACCTGCACATTGCATCAGTATTTCTCCTTTTTGCTTTGTATTGCAGCACAAACACGGTAGCACTCCTTTTTTGAAGTTAGATAAAGGTTAACGTGAGCAGTACTCCCCTTTCAAAGCTACACCCAAGACCAAAGCAGTAGCATGTTTATAGTGTTGTGCTTAAGCAATTCATATTAGCTCTATATAGTACTATATAGTATGATATACAGTGTGTTTATAATGTCAGTTGATTACATTGTGCTGTTGCTGTTGAAAAAAATTAAAACACAGAACAATGATACTTGGAAAGTAGAGATTCCAAGTGACTGGTAACAAGATTTAAAGACTAGCACCTCAGGGCCCTATAGCCTCACCAAGTGTTTTTGCCGAGCTGTTTAATGTCTTAAGGAATATCTAGCATACACACCACCAAAAGCACTGGCATTGTATACACAATTAAGAACACTCTACATCAAGGAATAGAGCCCTCCTCTCCTTACCAGATTATCGGTCTGGTTGATTCCAATGAGGAAGACCAGCTCGGAGAAGAAGAGAGCTGCTACCAAGTTCTTGTGAATGCTGTGAAGGTTTGACCGCAGTGTCCGTATGATGACCAGCAGTACAAATGTCACCAGCAAGGCCACCAGGGATACAGAGATTGTGGTGTAAGTGACAATCTTCAAGGGCAACACCTCACCATGCTGAAATGAAAAACAAAGGGTTCAGGTTTATGCTAAATGCCTTGGCAAGTTAAACTTTTAAATATTTGTTTTCATTTCATTATTTAAGAGAAAACTGTTGAAATGGCATGATTTGGTTTTCTATCACCTGTTTTATTTTACTGAATGCTATCCTGCAGGAAAACTGAATATATACTAGATACACTATATTGAAGGGGTCTGTGCGTCTGCCGAGGACTGGCTGAGAGAGACGTAATTCTCAAAAGGCCTTAATTGACAGTGTGTTGAACGTCTGCAGAACTGGGACTCCAAACAGTTCAGCTACTACCAGTCCAGTTACCTAGTTTGTTATCCCTTATAGCTCTTCAAGGATTCATACAAGACAGCATATACCCAACTCAGGAAAGTAGGTATTTTTTTTTGAGGCAATTGGTCTGCCACTACAAGTAACTGATATGACTTTTACATTGATTTTTTTTTTTTTTTAAGAACAAAAAAATGATCATCTTTTTGCATATCTAAAATGATTTGGTGGCCAGTAATTTATTCACATTTAATCTTAACAGAATAACTTTAAATATCCCCCAATAGCAAAATGTAACTATACTGACAAAAAGAAAACCTTATATTGCTTTTGTTTCATTTGTAAGCTGTTTCTTCCGAAGATAATTCCCCAAGTATGTCTATGGTGCAAATTGCTATACAATGTTAAAATTATTTAAGAAAAATTAAGAATCTTAATTTTATTTGGTTGCATATTAGACTCTTCTTAATTAATACTCTGAGTAACCTGGATAAAACCTTGCATAGGTGCAGAGTAAATGTTAAATAGTTTAGTTGCGCTTGCTGATTTTGAATGAAACATTCCTGTCTAAAGAACTTCTTTCGAAACCTGCCAAATGAGTTTCAAATAGAGAATCTTGCCTACCTTAACCTAATTGGTGCCTAACAGGTCTAATAAAATGGAAAGAGCTCATTCCATACCTGAGATACAATAAATGCTTTCTTTTTTTGTGAGAGGGCAGGTCATATGAAAGAGTACCTCTCGTTTGGAGATATCCATGAGCACTGCAAAGCTGGTCATGTGATTGCACTGGCAGCTGATATGGGTCTCGTTTCTGAAGACAAGCTCACAGCCTTTGGAGGACCAGCCTCCAGTCCCACCAATCCTGCCAAAAAAAACCCCCCAAAAAAGCAACTATTAGAGCCAGGTTTCATCTTATACTATTATTCTTTCATAAAACATCTAAACAACAATAATTCAGCCTTGCACCTTAAAATGCAGTTCTTCTGCATATAGCCAAGTTCAAATTACTGTTTTATAAAATTATACATGGGGCAATGTAACCTGTTGCTTAACCAGATTACACTGGGTTCTAGTCAAGCCCAGCTCCCTCATTACTGTGTAACTCTGAGGCACGTCTCAGTGATCCAACTGAGCTATGATGCACAATCCAAACGCATGCCTGAAACAGGCTAAATGCTGCCTTGCACCTGACCTTTCTAAAATTCTCCTGAAATCTATTTTGACACATTTGCTTGTATGGTACATATCTGTGAAAAATAAGCTAATAGGCTGCCAGAAAGGGGTTACGACAATAGCCCTCACGGAAAACAAATTAAAGGATATACTATGAATCATCACCTACAACTTGTCGTTTACAGTATAGCCAGAAAACACACCGCTGGTGTGATCTCTCTGTATTCCTGGTAATTTGTCAGCCTTGTATACAAGACATCTCACATGCCTGGAGTTAACCTGGCGAGAAAAAGAACTTTAAAAGAACTTACGGAATCGAGTGGTTCCAGAACACACAGACAGGCTTGGTTCTCTCCTCTGTCTCTAGAAGGTTGTAGTGCAAAGTGATAGGTTCCTTCAGCAGAGTGGGCAGGGTCCCCCTCTCACTGTGGACTGTGGTGCTCACGATCGGTGTGTTAATGACAGGCCGGTTCGGTAACCTACACAAATACAAAGGAAAAGCATGTGACTATAACCTTTTCTGAAGACCTTTAGCAGTTAAGATGCCAAGTTTTGCTCTTATAACTATTTATAGTACTTCCTAATATTCCATAGAGAAGAAAGAGAAATCTTCTCCCAATACAGGTTTTTTTTTTATCTAACAGGGTTTCACATAGCACTCAACAGCTAGTGGGAGCAGGTAAACAAAAGTTACAGAAGCATTTGGCTAGAGCCTACTATACCTTAAGCTCCTCCTGTCAGGATCGTATTGCTCTGGTAGAAGCTGTCCCATTGTTCTGTACACCATCACCACGGCAACCACATGAGGGTTAGCTTCTTCTGGCTGTCTTCTCTTTCTCTTTGCAGAGGCCTCGCTGACCTCACGAGAATCACTCGGCTCCAATGGCTGGACTGTGGGGTTTACTACAAGGAAAAAACAAAACAAAACACAATAGTAAGGAATCTGTCAGCAGCTTCTGATGTTCCTGCTGTGGGTATCACAGCTTCAGTGTGTTGAAATGGAGAACTGCTCTAAATATCATACTCTTCAAGCTCCCGTTTTATGTAAAAATATAACTGGCATAGCAGGCACAGGTATTAAATTTGCTATACTGCTTCAACAGAAGAACTAAGTTTGCTTCTAATACAAGGATTGACATTCACCTTCCTGTGGTCTAAAGATGGCACCAGGAAACTTGACAGTTGATTTCAGGTCTTTGGGATACTCCTCACGGATCTCTTCAAAACAAGGAATCTTGGCACTCTCTGGGTTGGAGTCGTCCAGAAAATCAAGAGCAAAAACTTGGACAAAGAAAGTTACATGAATAGTTAGCTGGCATGGTATTTGTTTCGCTTGCACTATTTATGAAGCTTTAAAAATATGTTTTGTAAAGGTGATAAATACACATTCAGATTTATATAAAACTCAGCTTACTCATATTTGGAGTCACTATTGTGAACGGTTTCAGGTAGGTCTTTCTCATGTTCTGTGCCATATTGTTGGCATAATCCTCATAATTTTTCAGTAGGTGGGCCGTGCCTCCCTCTGTCCGCTGGATCTGCTCCCAGTGCTCTTTGTTTCTTGGGTCCAAGATGGCACTGCCAGCTTTAATAATATTCTGCAAAATCAAAGGAATAAAAAACACAAAACCGTGCTCAATAGATTAGGGGACAGCTCCATGTTACTTTTTCAAATCCTGCCCCCAGTTGGTTGCAATAATACAATACAATAATCCTAATAGACACCTGTGTGTTCTGGCAGTCTTTCAACAGTCCCAGGATTGGATGGTCATGGGAAGGATTCCAGAAGGACTGAGGCACCCTGGCAGAACAGAAGTTCATGCTGTGCTTGCCTGTGCCATTCCCAGTCTGCAGTTAAGGCTCTCCAGCGCTGTCAATCTGACACTTCTTTAATAAACAGTAGTAAGCATGGAGGCCACTGAGAGCTACAAGTTCAGTGCCGCAGCTGAGTCTGTGCCAGGAATGTAAAAAAGCATTTGTACCTTCTTTATGCCAGTGACGGTTTTAATCCTGACCGGTGTTACTCAGATGTTATCTCACAGAACAAGTATATTAGTCTTCGGCTGCTGTATTACTTTCTGCTAATCCTTTAAGCTTTTTCGGGTGGGAAAAGTGAGCCAAGCTCAGAGAATACCTTAATTTTGCGCAGCAGTATAAAACTGATATTATATTTTACTGAAAACAATGCATGCACCACAGAGTCAATCGGAACATCTACATAACTGCCAGAATACAGTTTAGCAGTTTGAGCTTTAACTGCAATTTACATGTAATAAGATTGCATTGTAACTGATATATGTGCGATTACTATCTGTTAAGATATCCAAGAAAGATAACTCCACTAGAAACAGCAGACCACTCTGGTAATATAGGAAAGACTACACAACTACACTCAAAACATACTATACTTATATTCTATACCAATTTGTATGTATTGTTTATTTTATGACACTGAAAAAAAGATACAAGTAAGTAAAACTGTGCAAAGACTGAGTTAGAAAATTGAAGACCTGACAGTCTGGAAAAGCACAAGTCTGTATGTCAGTGGTGAAAATGACCTGCAGGTGTCGCTGTTAGACAGCCAAGCGAATAATAGGAGTGAAACGTAACCAAACAGGAATACGAGTTTAAAAAAAAAAGGTTATGACCAAAAGATAAGTACCTCATTGAATTCAACATCCCTTGTTGCAGCCAGATTGAAACCCTGTTGTTTGCTCTCATACTCTAGGACCTGCGATATTAACTGGTAGGCAGTCTTCACATCATTCCCATAAAAAACATCAGTGTGCATGGTGGCATTGTGCAGCAACTCGGCAATATTCTTGGACTTGTCTCCATTCATGTTAGTCTCGTTCCGATGCATCTTCTCATTCTAGTTACAAGGGTATTCAAACAAGCAAGAATCTGTGTTAGAATGAAATATTCTGTAGGACGTGGATACAAGACGCCATTGGTAATTATTCAGATTGGCAACTCATTAAACTTTGTTATCCACTTATGGCGTAAACAGACTAGAGCACAGGATCTACATTTTCAACAAGGACTCCCAAGTGAAAACTGAGGAAAACACAAATCCCAATCAAGAAAGAAAAAATTACTGCCATGAAAGTCATTGATTAATGTACAGTGTAAGTATGTCCACAACAGTACAAGATCACTTTTCTATGTGTTTTACAAAAGAGAAGTTTACAGAATTTTCTGGGCACTCTTGGGCAACCTTTGCAAACAACTGGAGAAGAGGAAAGACACTGAGGCAATTTTATTACATTTTTGACCCAAGTAGACTCGATTCAGCCAGTTATTCTAACCTGCCAACACACATACAGTGGTAATCTACACACAACAAACGCCTACCATTGTTTTAAGCTCAGAGAAAGTGAGAGTGGTGCAGTTGAAGAGCTCAGGAGGAAGCCAGCCCTTTTCTTCATTGCAATGCCGGACTGCAGTCCCTAGAGAATGGAAAAGACACAAGGAGTTAAAGTGAGTGCAACTTTGGGGTCTTGTACACCAGTTACACAGTCCCAGCCTTTGAGGGACACTATTCCCCACCACAAGGGAGAAATTAAAACAGTGGGCTGGCACTCAGGGTTGTTGGCCCATGCATAAACAAGTCCTGCAGCTGCCTCAAAACAACCTGATTGTATGGAGGAGAAACTTGGAATAATCAGACAATGTTTTGCTTCTTTTGTCTTATTCATGGGCTACGTGTGTAAATGAACTGAATGACGCAGAGACACTGAATAAACAGTCTCTTGCCTCTAGTGTCTACTTTGTAAATGTGCTGGGGCTCAACAATTATGGCAGCAAACGTATGCCCAGCCATTCTCTGAAAATGTGTATTCATAGGCAAAGTATTACTATATGAATATATTCAAAAAAATTTAAAATGTTATTGCTACTCTCACTAGAATACAGTGCCAGGCCTTCCCTACAGCATGGGATTTGTCTGGCAGCCGAACTCATTAACAAACACATTCAATGAGAACAGTTTTTAAAAGCAAAGCATAAACAATTGAGCTTGAAGTCATGATGGCACACAGCCACAATCTAATCTGACTACAATTTAGCTTCTGTCTATAACAAATTGACTTCCGATAATTTTCAGCTTCATCAAAATTGACATATCTGTCAGCTATGAATTTGGATTACCAAGTCATATTTTACATTACAAGACAAATGGATGGCATATGTGTTTTCTGTTGATTTAGGGGAAAATAAAAATAAAAAAGTTGCCAGTTTCATTGGTCTACAATGTGTCTAAATACACCACCCACTCAATATACCGTGGGTGTCGGGGTCCAATATAAAGCAGATATATAATGAGGGCCGCGAAATGGCGAGAGACCCATAGAAAAACAAATAGGCTAATAATAAATACTGTACAGCTACTCCCTCGTTTTATCGTGGGCGTCAGGGTCAAATATAAATCCTCTGCGCAACCTGCTTTTTCTCATGTTTCGAATAAAAAGCAGCACACCATTCAAATTCGTACTGCGAAGGGTAATTGCTTCTCATCAATTTAAGTCTCCAATTAATTTCATGAGTCTTCCTCTCCTTTCTCAAATGCACAAACTCGCTGCTTTGAAAGAATCCCATTCCAAACATAGGAGGCTTGTTGCTAGGGAGCTGATGTCACTGCCCTGTGACTTTTGCTAGTTCATTGGTGCCACAAGTGAACACCTCATTGGCTAAATTAAAAACCGCTTCAGCAAGTAGATATTGAATTAGCTTTGTGTTATTGTGCAATGCATGTGCATATGATAACAGTATGGCATTAATGCTTTGTTTTTATTTGTTTTGTAGATTTTTGTTTGTGATGTGCAGTACGAACAAAGAGTCTTTGCTAAAAGGATCAAAAGATGCTTCAACCTGCATTCTTTTGGATTCCCCTATTATAGTACTTGTACTATTACAATACTATACCAACCGGGCAGTATTAAAGCAAAGGGTGTTTGTTATAATGTTAATTTATATTCATAGATCTGCACAACTGTGTCTAGGCTGACGGTATTATAATATTTAATGATTTAATGTGTGAATCATCTCAATGTCTGGTAATGGAGCAGTGCATATTTCTGTCTTAATTGATCCAGATGATAATTTTGACATAAACCATAACGGATCTCCAGCTGCTTGCAAAGCAAAATCTTTCTGGAGTTTCAAGAATGTTTTGTCTGTTTCTGTATGGTTTATATACTTCAAGGACATGTGAACATACAATACAGAATACTGCAACAACTCCTCACAGAGCTTACTTACCAACTGATCCTTTGGGACAGTTCATGGCAGCTGGACGGCCGAACTTCGTTTTGGGCCACCAAATTCCAGCTTCAAACGACTTGGGGCAGCCTTCATAAATCACTGCAATAAAGTTTAAACACAATACTTCTTTAATTACACAGCAGACAATGCAGGTGCAATTCCATTTCAATGTTAAGATCCAAGTTAATGAAATCAAGTTAACTGAAAACTTCAGCTTGAAATCTGATATGTAAAACCTGCTTCATGTAGAGTACCTAGTAGGACTAATCAGTTTTTCCGTGCTATAAAATTGCAGGTATGCTGCCACATACCTTGACATCCGTTGCTAGTGACCTCAGCAAAGGGGTTGTCACAGCGGTTGCACTGTCGACCAATGACACTAGTTTTACACTGGCACTGTCCCGTCTCGTCATCACAGGTCCGGGTGTGAGCTCCCAGAGAGAAGCAATCACAGGGGAAGCAGTTGTCACTACCCTGCGGCCTGTAGTAGTTAGCCTGCAAATATGATACATATATTTGTTAATTTAACCAGTCCTTGTTTTCATAGAACAGTGCTGGAACGCTGCGGCCGGCAGGATACATTACACATGAAGGGTTCTGATTCTTGGCACTGTTATTCTACATTGCTTGACCGTGTTAATCTCAGATTGCTTGGGTTTATTTTGCTTGCTCCCACTGGAGACAGTAAGCATTCACTGGTAATTTATGGAATAGCCTTTCAGTAAAACGGAGAGCAGCCTAAATATAAAAACTTAAATCTGTTTATACAAGTCTACCTTTATGTAGTAGAATTTATCCAGGATACTGATTACTTTGACAAGGAAAGATCCACTGGAGGACTACCGAAAAAGCAGCACTTAATTATAGTACTTATGGTTATGGAAAGTATTACATTATAACTAGTTATAGTGTAACTCCTTAATGTTTGACACACTAATGGCTGCAGTGTCAAAACAAGCAGAACTTCAGTCCTTACCTTGCACCTGCACTCTCCTGAAGTCTTATTGCAGTCAGGGTCAAACCCTTTATCAGTGTCACAATTACATGGGCCGCAGATAGAGCTACCCCACCAGCCTCGAGGACAGGGCTGACTGATCCTGACAACAACAAAAAAAGGGACAAAAGTTTTGATCAATTCTTTACACACTGTAGTATTGAGACACACCTAAATATACTGTATTTTTTAATGGCGCGGGTTGATTTTACTCAATAAAAAGCTGTTACAGGTACTCAATATTTCTGATTTTCAGATCAACTTATGAAGCATGGAAGTCTTTTTTATGGAATGATTTTTAAGTTTTCCAAAGATTTATAAGTCCAAAGTGTAAAGACCAAGAAGCATTCCTGAAATTGTACTGCATACAATTAGGTATATAAAAAACATCCCCCAAAATGTTTCCCTTTTTTTTATCACTAATTAACAAACAGTTTCTCCAGTTCACTTGAGTTTCTCTCAACATTTTAATCAATGCTGCCTTGGCCACCAGTTAAACCCGAATCTGTATTCAATTTGTGCAAGGGCTCATTTTAATCTGCACAACCGAAATACTATTCTGTGTACCAAATAACAGAAGCCATTTATATATCATATGAGTGATATCTGAGTATTCTGAGCTTTCAGACACAAGGTACACTTGATACACTGGCATCTATTTTAATAATCTAAACAGCAGAGAATCTGAATACTAGTATACCAACTGTTACTCCACCCCCCACCCTTATTTTTAAAATTAAAATATATGAAAAAGTGAAAAAAACAGTAAAATAAAAAAGGAAATTCTAGATTTATTCAAAATCTTTTGAACCACAAAGTGCAACAGGTAAAAATGTCAGAACATCCAGTCACTTTCCCAACAGATCAAAGAGACAAATCAGTAAACATCTTATCTGACTGCAAAACAAAATGCTGAAAGAACAAACCTTTGCTATCGTAGCCTTTGTGACTAATGCCAAGCTGCCACACCCGTTGTGCCTATACAGCACAGGTGACTGTTTAACCTGACAGCTTGTTTGGTTTACATAACAAGGCCACCAGGAGTTCTCAAAGTTTAACACTTACTTTTGTGTTAGCTTGTGTGTCACCTGATTCCTTCAACATGGGACCTTACGTCATTCTAATAATACCCGAGAAAAAAAAAAACTTATAAAAAGCCCAATAAACTGTACTTCAAATGGTACTTCAAATAGTCTACACATGCTACTTTTTAAAAATGTAAGCCACTTAAAGTACACATTAAGCTGATATGAGCACTTAAAACACAATGTAAGTGGAATACCACAGAGTAACTATTCTAAAACATAAATCCGTCACTTATTATACACATCTGTTATTATCAGGCAAAAGGCTACATTCAGTTAAGAGGCCTAAAGTGGAAGATTGGCGCCTGGAGGCATAGATTACCTGCAGAGCTATGCACTATACAATACCAATATACACCAATACTAAATTCAAGGTGCTTCACGTCATATACAATTTACCTCAGAGACTTTGCCAAAAAATAATATTCCATAAAAATTCCATGTACAAATCAAACCCATGTTTGCAATCTACTAGCCAATAAAAGTTGCCACAGTACAAGGGTGTCCACCTGCAGCCAATTACCAAATGTCAGGTATTTTTTAATAAAGTTATGTACAAAAGTAATGTATTAAGGTAGGTTGGTTAAACATAAATGCATACAAACTATGCTTGTGTTAAAGGAATGTACTGATAGAAATATATAGAATTGTTTTACTTTCACCAAAACAACTGCTTGCTCTTAATACTGGGATTTACTGGGACAGATTCATCTGGTATATTTTTATTTGCAATTAAACCACTGACCAGGGAGTTTTGAATAATTAAAAACAGAAGGTGAAAACCCCCATAAAACTGCTTTAGCCTTTTGAAGTTTCTGTAATCTTACTTGTTTTCACAGTATTGCCCGTAGTAATTCTGCCCACATTCGCAGGTGTATCCATGGGAAGAACTGGGTTTACGGACACAGGCTGAGACATGTTCGCACGGGTTCAACTGGCATACATTCACACAGTCTTTACCAAAGTACCCTGGAGGCAAGAGTTAACAAATTACATTATTAGGGGGAATCATTTATATTTTTAAAGCCTCAGACATTATCAAAGTAGAATTCTAGGTTGAAAAATGGAAACCCTCAATTAAAAACTTATTTTTGGCAGTTACCATACTATAGTGCATATTTAATGCAACAGAATTTTCAATTATCATAGCTTTCTGTAATGCTTTTTAAGCTTTGTGAGTTTGGGGTTTTAGTCACATGACCTTGATCAATAATCAACTTGGCCTCACTATCTGTATCTCATCCACTGAAGGAGCTCCCCGAGTTTGCATTTTAAACATCATGTTCTTGGGCACATACTGCTACCTAAATAAAAGTATTTCTGCAACACCCCTTTTGTGAAACAAAATGCCACATTGTTGAAGAGTCTTTTGTTACATAAAAGCGCATTGGAATGTGACATCTTGAACGAAAAGCCAATATTGAGAGTGGGGTACTGAAATGAATTCAACAGCAACACCGCCTCTAAAATGCATCACTTTTATCCCTATTAGGGATGAAATATGTATCCTTATTTTCTACCTTCTCATTGCTGTTTTTATAATTCATATATTTCTGAATTAAGTTTGTCAGGGGATCTAAAAAAAAAAACACAGCAAAAATATTTGTTCTTCCACAAACTGACTTTATTGACGGTGTAGAAATTGGACAAAAGTGGTAAAAAAGTGAGCTGTGGAAGACCTACCGCCATGTTGTTTTATTTGAAAGTTATTTACAGCACATGCAGAAACACTAAGGTTTCAAATGAGATTTGCAGCACTAACAAATCTAACATTTCTGTTTAAAAATTCCCTAAAATATTTCTCAGTTTGCTTTGTAACCCAGAACAAACCACCTCTCATCTATAGCTCCGTTCTCCCACCCATTTAACTGAGGAAAATCTTGCCAACATCTATTTAAAGTCTGAACCTAATGTTGATTCAATGCAGGTGTACAGTACCTGAGTTTACCAGGTACTGAACTCACACTCAGACAGACCTGCCTAGTCAAATATAAGGGTTACTTAAGAACAGATTCTCATTGAAATACCTGGGTCACAGACACAGGAGTGGGTCTTCCAGTCATCGCTGCAGTGACTGTGCTCAGGACAGGTGTTTGAGTCACATGGGTCACTAATATCACAGCCATTCTGCACACGGATTTTCTTGCCCTGGTTCATATTCAGAGTGGCTACATTTGTGGCAGTCTCTCCCAACCTCACACCCTGCAAAATATTCAGTTTTAAAGTGTCAGTGCTATGAAACGGTATGATGTTTATATGGCAACATCCTGTGCATTTGGCTCTACTGTAAGACTGGAAATAAATCCCTGGTGAACATTAAAGCAATTAAAATGACTACTACAGCAAGAACCTTCCTGAGAGAGAAAGAAACAAAAGACATATAAGCAAACATAAGGAAATACACTGCTTAAATACTAAGCAAATGCCATTTTCTTTCTAAATCCAATTTTCAAAGTATCAACTCAAGATCTTCCCAAAAAGCTAACAGATCCATCAAAGGTATTTCTTTTATGGTAAAGTAGGAAAAAAATAACCAACTGTAAAATAAACAGCAATCTATTTCTTACCTGCATGCAGCCAACGAAGCCCTGTTCGATCTTCCCATCATCCCCTAGAAGTCCCCCTAAAAATAGGCTTTCCAGCGTCATTCCTGGCAGCTCTTTCTCAATTTCTACACTTCCCTTTGGGAAAGATTTCGACCAACAATTAGGTGTGGCTTACATGGCATAATGTGGTTCAAAGCTGCTTATAGCAATTTGTAATATACTCCTATTTTTAAACAGAGACAAATCTATAGTAATATCCTACAAGGAGAAAAAAATGTTGGGGGCTTAAGAGACCTTGAACAAAACCACTCGGGGGTGGGGGTGGTGGGGTGGTGGGGTGGGTGTGGGTGGTAAAATGTACTAAGATGGGCCAGGGGCCAGTCACAGCGCAAAAACATACCACAATTTGCATTTTCGTTGTGGCAATTCGCAAAGTATACATTTTGTCATATGTACTATGAGAAAATATGTCAATGAAAAGAGCCGCAATATAGTAATTTTAATATCTGTTGCGTCTTTTTAGAGACCAAGACTCGTGCACATTGTTCAAATAAATAGCAGGAGTTGAGTAGTTGTTTTTTGCAGCAGAGGGTGCCCGAATGATAACGTCTATACATGCAAGGGTGCAAGAATCAAAATAGCATTGTTTTTGTTTAATGTAAACATCATCTGGACAATGCATTCTGTTCCATCTTCATTTGACCTATTTTAATACTGTTATATATATATATATATATATATATATATATATATATATATATATATATATATATATATATATATATATATATATAGGCAGTTCAATCCCATCAGATTCTACAGTGGGGGCCCCCACCTTCACCCACAAAAAGCTTTTCATAATCATAAAGTAGCCCCTCACTAAACCAGACATGTTTGTTGGGTTTTTTAAAAACAATACAATAAAATTGCTCAATGTATTTTAAATGTAAATCGTTGCGCTGAAATAACAGTATTTATTAATAACATTAATAACATGTTATAATTGGTGTACAATGCAAATACAATATTATTTTAAATTGAAACTTCATGATTTTAGCATTTTATTTTATTTTTTCTATTATTTTTATCTTGGCCTACTTAGTAGCCTAGACAATTAACACAAAATAGATCATGGTCCTATACAGATGCTCAGAATGAGCTGGAGGGCATATGGTCATATGTGTGCAGTCTATTGCTCCCAACATGTTGGGGAAACCAGAAATGTCATAGAAATTTGGTTTTCAAGGCTTGCAAGTACACACTGCCTTTAATGAAAATTAGGCACTTGGGTGTTCAAATGCATTGAGCACAACTGGCAACACACGAGCAAAAGTGGACTGGAAATGCCAGCAACAATTGCAACTGTTTAAAACGTGCTTTGAAAAGTTCTTAACAAATTGATGCAATTGCAAATGTCTCAATGCTGGCTGCCGTAAAGTATTCCCAAAGTTGCTAATAGCAATGCGCTTGTTTAGTACATTTCACCCTAGACTTCTGACTCATTTAAAACTGGTTTGTGACTATTATGAAAAGTGCAACACTTTAGTACATTTACCCCTCTCTTTTCTGGTTTTTGTAAAATTAATTGCAGACTTGAGTAAAATGCTTCAGGCCCTAATGTGTCTATTAAGATATATTTTTAAGTTAGATTTGACACACAAAACATAATTTTCCCCTTGTTTATTTAACAATTAATTTGAAAACATCACTAATACCTATTCTGACTTGTTAATTGAGAACTTTTAGTTGTGAAATAGTATACAAAACTTAACACAGAATGTATGCAAGTTTACAGGCATGATACAAGTTATCACATAGCCTTTATCAGTGGTTATTTATACACATTAACTTTCTTTACTGCAAACCTGTAGATCCCTTATTAAGTGTAATTAAGTTTTTTTTTTATTATTACAGCTATTTTCTATATCAGTCTACGAATTAATTTACAAAAATGCACGCATAAGATGTATTACAGCAATCAGAAGTTGTCTTTGCTGCAGGTTTATAGGGCTGAAAGAGCCCTTAATAAGGTTCCTAGGCAGTTTGTAGTTTTCATTACGGGTTTTCTCCTTAGCAATGTAAAAAGTGATCACGAAGAGTTAAGTCTACCAAATCAGGAGTCCTTAAAGTGCTGGTACAACGCAGACTGGGTTAAACATTTCTATCAGACATGGCAGGTACCCGTTTAAAGCAGATTTACTGATTAACAAGATGATCAATTGAGGTTTTAAACACGCAGAAAACTCTTACCTGGTACATCCCATAATCCAGAGACATCAAAGCAAGTAATTTCATGTCCTTGCCATCCTTAACATTTTTCAATTCAATTAGTAGATGGTGCCAGTCCCCATCATTTACCCTTATTTGGGTAAATTTGAAATTTGCCATTTGCGTGAACCCACGGTGCAATTCAAACTGCACGTTGCTGCTACTTATCTGAAAAAAATTAAATGTACATTTATAAAAACCTGGAGAGTTTTTGCTCTTTCTGGCACCTTATTATTGTTTGGTCAACTGACAAAACGTGATCACTGTTCACCATTAGCAAATACCACGACTGGAAACATCAGGTCTAGGTTAATTTATACAGACTAGAATTAATTATCTAAACTTTTATTTAAAGAGCAGTCAATCTATTGAAACATTGTTTTAATTATCTGTACATAATCCTGAATTACTACGCAGACTCAACTTGTGTTACTCACTATAAACTGACCAGGCAGCACTAAATGTTTTTTTTGGATGACCAAACTGAAGTCAATGTGGCTGCTATGGAAATTAAATCCTCACCAGGATGGTAATCTTGGAAGACGGCCCAGCCTTGGCCTGCATTAACATTCCATTGCTTTTTCTTGTTCTAAACATCAGGCCAATGTACCAAGGAACAGAGATGGTAATATCTGGCATAATCCAGGATACCATACCATGGCCTTCAAAGTGCTGGGGAGAGGGCATTCCTAGAAAAAGAAAGGGTGGTAACGTATTAATGGATAATACACTTCCCATAGCAAACATTACAGTTGAAGCAAGTGCTAATTCAGATTACATTTTATTAAATCATTCTGACGAATAAGGTCACTAATCCTAAACTTACACAACCCCTACATTCCTGCTCTATTTTTGTTCTTTAAAATTTGGATGGAATCCATTATTAAAACATAACTGATATTATGTTAGGTTGATATGATATTAGGTTGCCACCCGGCAGGTTTTTGACCTGGCTGTTTTTTTTTTTTGTTTTGTTTTGTTTTGTTTTGTTTTTGTATTTTATTTTATTTTTAAATGGATTTGCCGATTGCCAGAAAAACAGTTTAATCTGACTTTTTAATTTTTTTTTTTTTATGTGGGTCTATAAAGATTTGCATTGTAGTCATGTTACAGGGACATATCTAATGTTACACGTTTCTGTGTGAAATAATGGAGGTGGACCTGAGTAATACTGATCTCATCAATACACATGATCCCTTCACCACAGACATAACATGGAAGACAAACAAAATAGCTGCTTCCGCATTCAGCACTCAAAGTAAATCGCGGATATTTGCCATAAAAATAATAATAATAATATAATAATAATAATATAATAATAATAATAATAATAATAATAATAATGACTTGGATAGCATTATTGAGGAGTTTTGGTGATAAGTCATCAGAAGATTATTTATCAGTATGCATGACTATGAAGAAATATGTGATAAATACAGCAAACAAGGGATGGAGCAGGGTTCATGATGCAGTACTGAGTGTCATGTTGATATGCAGTGCCTTTTTAAACCTGTTTTACTGTGAATAAAAATAATTTAAAAACAGTGTGTGTAAAATAAACAGCCAGTGTGAAAATAAATTAGACATCACGTGCCTAACAGGCGTTAAATAAATGGACTGCAAAAAAAACCCAAAAAACTCACGATCCTTCAGGGCAATCGCTTCCTTGGATGCAGATAAACTGCAATTACTTGTCTCAATACTTTTAATTAGCAGTGGCTTTGCGTGGATTAGTCTATATTATCAACAATACATTTACAGCCTGCATCTGCTCAAACTGTTTTAAAAAGCACATTGTTACAAATTGTTGTCAATTAGACTTGAGTCATCTTCAAAAATGCATGCACGAGTAATTACTAAGCGTGGCAAATAATGATCTAAGCATGCACGCACATAATTAGCATATTAAACAGGTAAGATATTTGATAAAGAAAATTATATAAAAGTATCTGTTTAAGGAGGTATTTTTTTATTAGTAAGCAATGTAAATTATAAATTAAATCGATTTTCTGTTTCCCTTAAACAACCTTTATGTCAACATCTAATTAATTTGATATTAACAATACAGGATGTCTCATCAATATTGTAACATTTGGTTTAATACAATTAAACATGTGCCAATAAAATATCTATTCTTAAAGCATTCCCGTAAAAAAAAAAAAAAAAAAAAACACAAGATCGATGTTAAGAAGGGATCTGTTTTCAAAGCAGAGCTGTAATAAATTTTAAAAAGCTGTCAAAAAAAAGGTCAGATAAATCAACACAATGTAAAATGTCACTGCGCTGGATGTATGGACTTTCACAATCCTAATGCAACTTTAAAATCACAACCGCAGCCTCAACTTCTCCACAATGTGATTCACCGGCCACAGCTTGAGAAACCACAGCCTGCTTCCTGCCACAGTCTTCCATGGCCAAGCACATCCCAGTGGACAGGACTGAAAAACCTGGTTAGTGCTAAGCCTACATAGAATATATATCTACACAGGTGCACAGCCCACTTACTATAAAAATTGTTTTATAGGCCTGTAACAGGGAAAGATCTGTGCTGACTCTGCTGGCGTGTTCACGGGCTGCAGGAAGAGGGCGGCAGTCGTCCAACAACCGCCTGTGAGTCATGGCAGTGACACGGGGAGGTGGGAAAGTGGGTGTGTGGACTTTCCCCCTCTCTGAATGGCTGAGAGGCGCGTCTTGGGAGATTGTTAGCTCTATAAATTAACGCTCCGTTGTTTCCTCAGGTCTGCCCACTTAGACGCAACGAGAGTGCGGAAGCTCTGAGCCAGGACCGGGAATCAGGCGAAACAAAAAGTTGCATAGCGAGACAGAGAGAGCAGGGAACCCTTGGGCAGACCCCGGCATATTGTGACAGAACAGGCTAGTTAGCCTACAGAGTAGGACGGTGATCCGGGTCGTGCGGGTAGCGACGACCGGGATAACGCTGCCGAGTGCAGCACCTTTTATTTGTAGCTTTATTACTGTTTTATTTTCCATTGTTCTTTTCGCCTTCTGTTTTCATTAGTATTTCTTTGAGCACCTGCGAGTGCACTTGCTGTTCACGTACCAGCTGTGGTATTTCCGTGGTGCTGTCTATCATCGTTGATAGGCAGCCCACGGTCAACAGTGCCCTCTGCCGGAAAAAGCAAGAACTGTTTGCAAATAAAACTGGGCACCTGTGTGGTGTTTTCAAGTACACCTGTCTGTCTCCTAGTCAGTGAATTACCCACACCCCTTCCACAAGGCCGCACTGGCATAAAAGTCACTCCCCTCCTTTTTGAGATAGTTTTAGGAAAACATTTGTTTACCCTGCATGCTCAACATCAGTAAATAAAGACACACAGGTTTAGTTTTGAAATAAGCCTCCTTTGCAACATTTTATTCCATTCATACTTTTACAATGTTGTTTTTCATTTTTAGTTAAACTGCTAGAAACTATTCGTTTTTCAAAATTTTAAAAAGTAATAATTAACAGAACGTAAAATCAAGTTATACATCGCACATCACATCTGTATTAAAATACCAGTTTTTTTTATTTTTATTTTAGGTTCTCAAGTACCCAAACAAGTTCAAGAACATATCTTTCAAAGTCATTCAAAGTACACCATTGAAACACAAAGTTTTCTACATGGGGCCATAAACACTTTCCTCCTATCAGCTTGTTTTTCTGTGGCCATTTTAAGTTTGTCTTTATTTCACCTCCAGTCATGTATTGTTTTTTCAGCACTGTGATTAACATGTATTTCGGCAAATTCAACAACGTGCAATTTCAAACTTGTTGAGTTCTTACTGTCCTACTTTATCCAGTCTCAAAGTCACCTGCATTATTATAGCATTGCAGTTACAACAAACAGAGGACTTGAAAAGTGTACTACTCTACTTTCTAACCAATAGCTGTTTTGTACAGATCACAGGAGCGGGTTCAGTTTAAATATTGACAAATCAATGGCTTGGTAGGGTGGGAATAAGGAAATTCATTGAGACTGACAGCTTGTGTTAACACTAAGTGAAGCAGTATAGCTGTGATGTTTTTGAGAGGAGGTCAGTCAGGAGTCTGAAAGCTTGCATTTAACATTCAAAATGATTAAGGGTATTGAGAGTAAGAAATTAAAATTTTTAATTAGAACAGTGGTTTTGTGTTTCAACCTAGCAACATGACCTGAATGCCCCAGATAGTGAACAAATAAACCGGGTTGTTGAAATCGTGTTGTGTGAGGCATAACCGTGGCTGTGTGTAGTAATCCCATTGTGACACTGGTACA